>NC_091968.1:1515151-1818181 GCF_036711975.1 Onthophagus taurus | reverse complement strand
AAGTTAATTTTGTATTATTTTTTTATCTATAATCAATAATCAGATCTACAATTTGTACCTGATGGGTTAAATGAACAAAACATTTAATTCTTTAAATTTTTTAAAATCTAGGTTAAGATTTTTATAACTTTTATTAACTTTATTATGAATTTCGTAGCATTAAATTGTTTAAAAAAACTGATTGAAAAGTCTCTTAATTTTTCTTAACCGTTTCAATCCCAAACGGTAAATTCTTTCAATTTTTTTTATAAACTTTAAATCAAGTTCATAAACATTCGCATTCGATAGAATAAGATTATTATTATTAAAAAACCGTTTTCTTAGTGACATATCAAAACGAAAATAGGGAAGAAAATAAGCGGAAAAAGAAGAGAATTATGTAAGCACTGATTTATGTAAAAGAAAATAACTGATTAAAACACTTCACAAACACACAAAGCAATCCTATTAATTAGTGCTTTAAGAAAATTAATTTATTCTTTTAATACGATGATTTTGGAAAAGAAAAATTTTAAAAAAATTTGTTTTTTTTTGCAGTATTTCGAAAAATATTAAACTAAGTAATCGAAAAATAAAAAAAAACATCAAGAATTATTTAAATTCCCGATGTTTTTTTTTTTTTAATTAAAGAAAGGACTGATTAATTTTTATGACGACGAAATAATCCTTATTTTTTACTTATTATATTGCGTTTTGTTTATATTAACATTAACTATTAATACATAAAAAAAAACGATGATGATGAAAATAAAAATAAAAATATGAAAACACTTTCCTATTTTATAATAATAACCTGAACTATACATATACATAAATTATATATATACACTATATATATTTATAGAGTTTATTTGTTGAGTGCCTACAGATTCAAAAAGAAAAAAAATAAAACAACAAAGAAAAAATTTTTGTTTTCCTTAAAGAACTAAATGAATAAATATAGAAAGAATGAAAAATATAAAAATAATGCACAACTAGAAACTTTTTGACTGGATTGTTGTTAAGTTATTATTCTTTTTAGTGATTACTTTAAATTTTTATTTTTTTTTTTTGTAATTAACTTAATTTACCAATGTAAATGTAAAAAGTTTAAGTTTTGTTTTTCGTCCTCGCAAAATTTCGCCCGTAAATATTAAAAAAATGATACGACAAAAAAAAAAGAATGGATGTTTAATTATTATTATTGAAATAGTTTTAAAAAAGTATATTGTAATAACGTAATCTTTTTTTAAAAAGTAATATGTAATCATATATAAAAATATATATATGTAGTTTTTTATTTATTAAATTTTTAATAAAAAAAACATTTCAAATAAATTTTATTGTTATTTTTATTCCTTAAGTACGAAACAACAACAAATAAAAAGGGGAAACCCAACAACTTCCTAATAGCCAAAATCCAACGTCAATTAGAACGAAATATAGAAATATGGGAGAATAGCTTTAAATAATAAAGAAAAAGAAATTCAACGACATATACCTAAAGAGAATCGTGGAAATCAGAATTATACTCCAAAGAGAATTATATCGATAGGGATATGTGTCAAAAAGGTTTGGTGAGTATGTTGTAAAAGAATTGGATGTCATTGTACAATAAATCTATTCTAGGATGCTGCAATATGACAATCAATTTTAAGTTGAGTCAAAACATCGGCAACTCCAGTTGATAAAACCGTGGCGCTACAATCACTAATTTCAGATTCATATAATGTGAGTAACCTTGGCTTAATCAGTCAAAAGATCTACGACTTCATCTGATAAAATCTGTTTTTTTTTTTGAATCAACGGATGGATTTTGATGATTCTTTCTTCACGATATAGGTTAATTTTTAAGGAAGAAATGTGTTGATGGTTTCTAACAATTGTCAACGTTTTACCCATATACGGGGTGTAAAAACAAATTTATGTATTTTCTTCTAATTTTGCAACACCCTGTGGAATTTATCAGAAAGAACCGCTACATTCCATTTACATTACATTAGAATGGCAACCCCTCTCTACATTTTCGTTCAAGAATCATCTCGATATCTCTTTTATCAAGGAAGATACACAAGTTTAAATGTAACGAATTTTTATTAACATTTTAAACAAGTAGGTGAAAACTAAAAAACACTACATAATCCTTAATCAATTCTCTCAAAATCACCTAATAACGTGTATTTCCGCCTCTCTTACGTATCACTTCTTCACAGCGACGAGGCATCCTTAAAATCAAGCGTCAAATTTGATCTTGATCAATTGCATCCCAAACCTCTCTTACCATCCTCTCAACGTCGTCCAAAACGATAGGTGGTGGATGTCGGCCCCTTAACTGACGATCAATATTATCCCATAAATTCTCTATTGGATTGAGATCAGGGCTACAGGGTGGCCAGTACATGGTTTGTATACCAACTTCATCCAAATAGTCACGGACCGTATGGGCAACATGAGGTCTTGCATTATCATGCATTAATAAAAAATTATTTCCTATGTAAGGAGCAAAGGGTACGACGTGTTCCGATAAAATATCTGTAATATACCTTTCACCTGTTAATGAACCTCTTTGCAAAGAAACAAGGTCTGTTCGTGCTGTAAGCGAAATTCCACCCCAAACCATTACAGATCCTCCATTAAATAAAGTTGTCGGTCGTATGTTGCACTGTGCATAGCGTTCATTGGGCCGTTGAATTACTCTTAAACGTCTATCTGAGCTATATAAACAAAACCTTGATTCATCTGTGAACAGTACTTGTTCCCAGTCAAGATGTTCTCTGGCAAATTGCAATCTCCTTCTACGACGATTTGCGTTTAAATTTGGTGCTCTGGCAGGAATCCTTGCATGCAAATCACCTTCGGCGAGACGCCTTTGTACAGTGTTAGTACTAATTCGAATATTATGAACATCTGCTACTTGTATCTGTAAGTATCTCATTGTAACAAAATGTTCCCTTAAAGCACGAAGTCTAATAAAACGATCTTGGCGTAGTGTTGTGATTCTCCTTCTTCTTTGTCCAGGTCGTCTTGTATGATCATTTGTCTCTTGAAATTGTTGAACGGCACGTGATATTGTTGTATGAGAAACTCCTAATCTATTTCACGATAACTTATTCCTTCATTGGCTAAAGTAACTGCCTCAACACACTCATCGCGGTTTAAATGTCTTGAAATACGGTCCATGTCAAATAAACACTTAATAACAAAGCAGCAACTTGCTAAATGCGTAAATAAAATTGACAAGCATTTCTGTCAAACTGTTTGATATTTCATAGCCTGCTTGTGTCATTAGTAAGGACTATATTTCAACAAAATTAAGTCAAACTTAAAAAATGTGTATCTTCCTTGATAAAAGAGATATCGAGATGATTCTTGAACGAAAATGTAGAGAAGGGTTGCCATTCTAACGTAATGTAAATGGAATGTAGCGGTTCTTTCTGATAAATTCCACAGGGTGTTGCAAAATTAGAAGAAAAAACATACATTTCTTTTTACACCCCGTATATGGGTAAAACGTTGACAATTGTTTCACCATTTCTTCCATAAAAATCAACCTATACCGTGAAGAAAGAATCATCAAAATCCATCTTTAAACTTAATGCATAATTTAGGTGGTGCAATAATTTTGGAGAGTAGTGTATATTGTTGAAAATGGGATAGTTTTATGCCCCCTTTCGTTACTTACACTACTGCCCTGGTGTTACTGATAATGTCAGAATGTTAATGAGACTTCGAGATAAAGCTTACTTAAATTTTAAAAAGACTAAAAATCCACATCATTTCAATTATTATAAATCTCTGAGAAATTTTACCAACTCGTCCGTGCTTCGCGAAATGCGCGCTTTTCTTACACACCTATTTGCTGGAAACGATTCTCGTAAATTATGGAGTTCTATTAAATCCCTGGGTGTTACTCCTATCAGACGTCCAAACATTTCGGACACTTTGGGTGCACCTAATCAAATGAATTGTTATTTTCAATCGAGACAGGTTAATTCCTCGGGTGATCGTGATTTGCAGGATTTCTATAACAATCATCGAATGTTGTTTGTCACTATACCTCTAAGTTTTGCCTTGACATCGGAAGAGGAGATTGCTCAGTTAATAATTTCGATTAAAACTGAATCAATAATAATAATTAAACTAAAACTAGAACTAACACTAGAAACTTTCGGGTTTTGCCGTGCGTCTTTTAATAAAAGGTTTGACGTTTCGGATGCCATGTTGCAACCTTCTTCAGAAACTGGTTCGAAGCGACGAGATCTAAAATCGGTAACTATATATAAGTCGGAAAAACTAATTAATAATCAGTTAACGCTAATTACAAGCTAATTATTAACTAATTGCGTCGTGTCCGGTGTGAGACGGGAAGAGGTCTTCGTGTTCACCACCATCTTCCATGTTCTGCTAAGCTCCCAGCCATCCTCTCTGTTGACGTTATTTTTATGTCGGTAGATCTCTATGGCTTCTCTTGTCAGTCTTTGGTAGTATCTGTTGTCCCTAACTAGCACCTTTGTTTGTTCGAAGTCTATTCGGTGCCCGTCTGCATGGCAATGTTCCGCAACCGCCGACTGCTGGATCATCTTCAGCCTTACATCCCTCTCATGCACCTTGATGCGGCACTCGACGTTGCGTCCAGTTTGGCCAACATAAACCTTCTCACAACTACACGATAGTCGGTAGACTCCATTTAATGGAGTTAGTTTGTCCTTGGCTATCGGGAGTGTGTTCCGAATTTTACTGACCGTGCTGTACCGCACTACAATGTCGTTCTTCTTGAGGTGAAGATAGATAAATCCAAGTGGTTTTGTACTTACCGTGTCCTCTTTCTGCTTTCGCTGCTTGATGGTCTGGTTGATGTCCCTCCAAGTGTATCCATTCTTCTGCAGCACGCCTCGTAGAAAGTGTTGCTCCTTCTTTAAGTTCTTTCCTTCACATACTCTCGCTGCTCGCTGAAATAATGTACGGATCACGGACCTCTTCTGTTGGGGATGATGATGTGAACATGCCTGTAAATACCTGTTGGTATGGGTCTTCTTTCGGTATACACAAGTTCTATATCTACATTTGTCGTCCTGGTGACCAACACATCTAGGAAAGGTAGTTTTTTGGCAGTTTCTGTTTCCATGGTGAACTTAATCATAGGATGTTGAGAGTTCAAGAAGTGATCCAAGAACTCTTGGAGCCGTTTTTGACCATGTTGCCATATCACAAACGTGTCATCCACATATCGGAGCCATAGTTTTGGTTTCTACTGGCTCTTCTTCAAAGCGTCCTCTTCGAATAATTCCATGTAGAAATTAGCTATAACTGGCGATAGTGGAGATCCCATGGCTGCCCCTTCGAACTGCTCGTAAAATTCTCCATTCCAGCTGAAATACGTCGACGATAAGCAATACTCCACCAGATCTGGCACGTATTCTGGTAAACCCTCCGAAATGAGTTTTCGGCGAAGACCCTCTACAGCATCCTTAACTGGTACCCTAGTAAAAAGGGATTCCACATCGAAACTTACCAACATATCCCTAGCATCCAGCTTTACACCTTTTACCGATTCCACAAAATGTGTAGAATCCCTGACATACGATTCCGTGTTACCTGTAAAGGGAGACAGAATATTTGCAAGATGTTTGGCCAGCTGGTATGTTGGGGAGTTGATGGCGTTGACGATAGGGCGGAGGGGGACGTCGGTTTGTGAATCTTCGGTAGTCCGTAGATTCTTGGTGGTACCGGCGTCTGCACAAACAAACCTTTCTGCTGTTCTGCTGGAATTCCTGTGGATTTTATCAGTTCCTTTATTTTTCTTACGATTTTGTCTGTGAGGTCCTTCTTGATCTTCCTGTAGGTGGCTGGGTCCAGTAGGTTCATCATTTTGTCGTCGTATTCCATTCAATAATAATAAAATGTTAAATGTAAATGATGGTAATCATAAAATTAGTAAAAAAATGCTAGTACTATGTTGTCCAACAATTCTTCCTTAACTATGTCACATCATGAATTTTTGTTGGGAATTTTCCGTGTTTCCTGACCAATGGAAGATTGCTTTGATAATGCCCATCCCAAAAAATAAAAACCCTTCAGGTTAGAAAGATATTAGGCCCATCAGTATTTTACCCATTCTATCAAAAATCTTAGAAAAGCTTATTGCCGAGAGGTTAACAGCTTATGTCACTGAAAATAATATCCTCCCACCTAAACAGTCTGGGTTCCGCCCTGGCTTCAATTGCACCACTGCACTTCTAGATGCCACTAACGACATATTGAGGAAAGTAGACTATGGATGTCTCACTGCACTTGTCTTATTGGACTTTTCAAAAGCGTTCGACACGTTACATCACGAAACTTTGTTTTCGATCTTACATTATATAGGGTTATCTGATTCAGCCATCTCTTTGCTCAGATGTTATCTTTGTAATCGATTTCAGTGCGTGATCCATGATGGTTCATACTCAGATTTTTTGAGTGTTGTGTCGGGTGTACCTCAGGGTTCTGATCTCGGGCCTTTATTGTACCTGATTTATACGTTTCAGCTTTGTTCCTGTTTAAAATATTGTGATTATCATATGTACGCTGACGATATTCAAATATATTATAGCTTTAAATCTGATGAAGTGAATTTAGAGGTTTATGCTTCTCGGCTTTGTCTAACGGTTAAACCCTTCCAAATCCTCAGTGATTATTTTTGGGCCCAGCGGTGGCAGATTGATGGATGACTTACCTTTGACAAACAATTTTCATCTGGTTCTGCAAGGCGCTAGACTACCGACTTCCTCTGAAACTCGCAATCTTGGTGTTATTATGGACTCTCGTCTGAGGTTCAAAAAACATGCTAGTAGGCTTGTTAACTCGGCATATTGCACTTTTAAACTGCTTTATAACAATCGACATATGCTACACCACCGACTTACAGCTCACTTATGTGAAGCACTAGTGCTCTCTGTTTTCAATTTTGGCGATGCACTTTACAATTCATGCATCGATACTGATGATATTCGCCGAATTCAGTGGGTTCAAAATGCGTGTCTTCGTTTCATATTTGGCATAAGAAGATACGAGAGAATACATTGGGTATACTCGTGTGATTACACGACTCGGTCTACGACCTCGTCGTGCAATTCTTCACACTCGTACAGTAATTATGTATCTAGCCCACTTGTAATATACATAACTATTATCTACGACTGCTTGGATAAGTCATCATTACCGCATTCATTTGAGATGATTTAAGTTACATAATGAAGTTCATTACCGCACTGGTTTCATTACTTAACGCATTTTTAGCCTAATCAGAACAGACTTAATTTATTGAAACGAGCAACAATACAAAAGAAAAAGTGCTATCTACTTAAAGAGAAACAATACTATTTATTATAAACATTAATTGTTATGTTAATATACCATATGATGCCTTACTATGAAAGTTCGCAAAGTACGTAGCCCTAGCTGCCTCATATCCAGTTATTGTTCTAATACGCCTGATAGTGAAAATCGCAACAGCTAGAGATCTTTGAAGATGCTCAACATGAGAGTTCCAATTTAGATTTGGCATTACGGAAATCCCTAGGAATTTTATTGGTTCTTGCTACCGTCCCTCAAGTTTTGTTGTTAGTAGAAGTTCAAACCATTCCACAGCTTCAGCCATAATAATTTGAGTTTTTTTTTTTCAAGCTCACATTTATCTTTCGAAGTTAGCATGAAAGACGTGTCATCAGCGTCATTTAGCGGGAAGGTCATTTATATAAATAATGAAAAGTACTGGACCCAGAATTGATTCTTGTGGAACACCAGAAGCAATATTGTTAATTTCTGAAGTTCGACCCTTCCATTGCACGCACTGCATTCTATTGCTTAAATAACTACGGATCATGTGATTTGGTAGTCCTCTTATACCGTAATGTTCCAGTTTACTTAATAGAGTCTCATGTTGGACACGATCGAATGCCTTTGATAAGTCACAGCATAATAATTGAACCTCTTCTTTCTCGTCGAACGCTCGTACCACAGCATCAATTAAGCTTGTCAGAGCTGAGGTGGTAGACTTTTGACTGCGGTAACCATGCTGGACTTTATTAAACAACTTGTTATTTTCCATATAATCAATCAATTTACATTTTAATAAAGATTCGAACTTTTTTGAGATAGCCGGCAATATGGAAATAGGCCGATAGTTTTTTTTTTTTCGCGAATAGTTCTAAACCATTTGTTGCTTTTCAATGAGCACGGCACTACTTGATTCACACTTCTATTGACGAATGAAAGAAACATAGTTAGCAGCGAATCGATTAATATGATTCGACATGTGAGCCATTCGTCGCAGGTCTCTGGTACCTACTTACTTTGTCTCACATAAAGTACAACATGTCAATATAAATTGACATTACAGTAAAACCTCGATATAAAGGATCAATACAGGGAACTCAGTGTCCGTGATTGCTCAATAAAAATATACAACAATCTAAAATAAGAAATAAAACTAGACTAGCACTAGAACTAGAAAAGGTAGGTAGTGCTAGTTAGCACAAAATATCACTATGTTGCATATTTTTATTGAATTAAAACTAGAACTAACACTAGACCCAAGGTCTATAGAACATAAAGTTACCCAATGCCGATTCTCCTCCTCTAAGGGGCAAGGTGGGTCAGTGACGTAGCTGGTTCGATGAACAACACAACACGATGCGAGGTTTAAATATTTTATATAGACTGTACCACAGTATAGGCTATCTTTTACTCAACTCTACTCTGACTGTATCGAATCAGTGACGTCATTCTACGGGGTAATAATCGATACTACAGAGGCATAGGGAATTAGGTAACCTTATGTTCTATAGACCTTGCACTAGACCTAGAACTAGAAAGTATCGGGATTAGCCGTGCGTCTGAAAACCCAAATATTTCTAGTTCTAGGTCTAGTATTAGTTAGCATGAAATATCACTATGTTGCATATTTCTATAGAACTAAAACTAGAAGTAACACTAGACCTAGAACTAGAAAGTATCGGGGGAAATTATCGTTTAGCCGTGCTTCAGACGCACGGCTAAACCCGAATGTTTCTAGTCCTAGGTCTAGTGTTAGTTCTAGTTTTACACTATTACTAGAACTAATACAAGACCTAGAATTATTCGGGTTTAACCGTCTTGAAAGATGTGCGGCTAAATCCGAATGTTTGTAGTTCTAAATCTAGTGTTAGTTCGAATTTTGCTCTAGCACTATCACTAGAACTAACACTAGACCTAAATCTAACATCATTCGGGTTTAACCGTCTTTAGAGACCTGAGGTTAATCCCAAATGATTCTAGTTCTAGGAATAATGTTAGTTCTACATAGTAACAGTGCTAGTGTAAAACTAGAACTAACACTAGATCTAGAACTAGAAGCATTCGGGTTTAGCCATCTTTAGAGACGTGTAGCTAAACCCAAATGCAGTGGCGGCGATAGGCGTCGGCGATGTCGGCGATCGCCGACGGCCTCGCGGTCAAAGGGGCCTCGTAGTCGATTAAAAAAAATCTTGCTGCACTATTACTATATCAATATTATTTTCTTAACACTTGATTTAGAATTGACTTTTTTAACACAATGGTAGACGCTATCATAGTCGACGTAGAATGTCGATTCAAATCTCTCAATGAATATTTCGAACGATTTGGTTTTATTTATGACATCAATTATTTAAGATCTTTATCAAAACAAAATCTTCTGAAGCACTGTAATGATCTTGGTACAACTCTCAGGGATGGGGAGAACAGTGACATAGAGCCTTTCGAACTCTATGAAGAACTTCAACTTATAAAATCAAATTTGCCAGACTCTGTTCAAGATGTAGTACAACTAATACAGTACATTATGCAAAATAATTTGCAGGAAATATATCCAAATGTTTACATATCTATTAGGATTATGCTAACAATTCCTGTCAGCACGGCTTCTGGCGAAAGAAGCTTCTCAAAGTTAAAATTAATAAAAAACTATTTGAAAAACACTATGAGCCAAGAAAGATTATCTGCGCTTTCAATTTTATCAATTGAAGCCGAAATATAAACTATGAATTAATACTGAAAAAATTCAGTGAGGCGAAAAGCCGTAAATTTCGTTTACTTTAATTTTACTTATTATTATGTTCGTTTGCGTGATTGTTTTTCTTTAATTAATAGAAAATATACTTATAGTAGACGCCACGAGAGATGGCAGTAAATCATCATTTTCCGCTCTTACAAATGCCATACGTAGTTCTCAAACCGCTAGAGAGTAATGTGTGTTAGAAAGAGACAGCATTATTTTAATATGTCTCCTGTACAATTCAAATGGCCACGTCGAAAAAGTACGTCTGTTCTTCTAAGGGATGTAACTCTATAATTATAATCTCAAATCGAAACGTCTTGTGAGCGTTGTCATGAATCTGTCAGTGTTTTCACAAGCCGAAAATGTTTTCTTTGAAAGGAAAATCATTAAATAATAATTTTGACAATATTTGACATATAACCTCCATTACTAACATAACCTACATTTAAATGTATGTGGTGAAATAATCTAAGTCCTACGTCCATATCTTGATTCATACCATTTTTAAGCGATCTGTCACTGCCAGCTCTCGTGGTTTCTACTATATCATATAACTAGCCGCGTTTTAATCTTAGCCTAATAGAGTACGCAACTAGCAATAGCTTTGTTCGTTGGGACTGCACTAGTTGCCAGAAGCAATTCAGTGCAGTGTAAATGTAGTAATTCAGTGCAGTTTTCGAACAGTCAGTTACCTGTCAGTTTTTCGAAAACTGCACTGAAACACTACATTTATACTGCAGTAACTACTTGGGGCAACTAGTGCAGTCCCAACGATCAAAGCAAATATTTTGTGGGATATGAAAAGGGCCTCGTAAATGTACTGTCGCCGACGCCTACGTTTGGTTTAGCGCCGCCACTGCCCAAATGATTCTAGTTCTAGGGATAATGTTAGTTCTACATAGTAATAGTGTTAGCGTAAAACTAGAACTAACAGTATACCTAGAACAAGAATCATTCGGGTTTAGCCGTCTTTAGAGACGTGCGGCTAAACCCAAATGATTCTAGTTCCAGGTATAATGTTAGTTCTACGCACGTCTCTAAAGATGGCTAAACCCGAATGATTCTTGTTCTAGGTATACTGTTAGTTCTAGTTTTACGCTAACACTGTTACTATGTAGAACTAACACTATCCCTAGAACTAGAATCATTTGGGTTTAGCCGTCTTTAGAGACGTGCGGCTAAACCCAAATGATTCTAGTTCCAGGTATAGTGTTAGTTCTACTTAGTGACAGTGCTAGTGTAAAACTATTTTTATCATATATCCAATATATCAACACAGAATCAAAAAGGGGTTAAATTAAACCATTACTAGATTACATTAATTTGACAGAAACAGATAGAAAATTCCAACTTCACTTCAGACTTTTCTTTTTCCGATTTTTATGCCATTTTTAATACTAATTTTAGAGTTTTTGTATTGTTTTTAAGTTTATTTGGCGATTGAAATGCAAAAAGGAAGTTTAATTCAATTTGCAACAAAAGTGAGAGCGCAAGATTTCAATTTTTTATTATTTTTGACATTTTCATTGACAACATTCTAATATTTATGATTTTTTAATAGTGATATCAATTCATTTTGCGACCTAAACCGCGAGATAGACGTTGCAAATTATTCGCGAGATCATTTTTCGTCCGGGGATTTTAGGAAAATTTATTATTTTGAAAGAAAATCTAAAAGTTCTGAAACAGCGACATCTATTGAATTGATTTAGAGATTTTCTTTCTGTCAAATAAGTAAAACTTTTCTCTAAAAGCTCAATTTATTTCCGTTTCACACTTCTTAAAGATTATGTTGGTTATAAATTAAAAAAGAATATGAGTTAATTTATAACCCTATTCACGAAAAGAGCATATTAATATCTGAATATTACGTCAATCATACTAAAAAATGACATGAAATCCCATAAAGTTATCATATAAGTTTGCATAAACACAATAAAGATAAAAAGTTATTACAAAAGCTATTGTAAATCACAGTTTTGGAGTTTATTAATATCTAATCCGTGTTTTTTTGCCAAAATATAACTGTTAATACAGAACGAGATTGTAATAAATAATCTTTTTTATTTCTACTTAAAAAAAAACATAATTTGTTGTTTTAAGAGATTCGTTTCAATATTATACGTCGCGACAAGTAGAAAAGATCCTCATCAAAGGGCGAAAATCTCTTTATAGAAAAATCGAAATACGTGATTCGAACGTAAAAGTGCGATTCGCCATCTATCTGCATAAGCCAATCTAACTTTTCAACGAACGGCAAACGCGGCTGAGTTGTTGATTGGCTTTTTCCCTCTTTATTATTTTTAAAAGAGATAAGATTATTTGAATAAATAACCATCTCCCACCCTTTCCGATTTTGCCTTCGCTGACCTTTATATAAGATCACCGTGCAGACTTTTTCGAGCGCCATACAGAAAAGTTATCGCGATTCGAAAAGATCGTGAAATATTTTAAATATAAATAATAAGTATTGAGTGAAATAAAACGTCTTTGAAATGATGGTGACAAAAGGAACAATTTTTTTCTTGTTGCTTATTATTGGTAAGAAAATGTTTTAAATTAAATTTACAGGTTTCTGTAATTATTATAATTCGTTTAGTTTTGTTTGGTGATCATAGATTATTTCTTATTAATATTACTAAAAAGATCTCTTTTTTTATTCATTAAAATAAAAATTAATTAGTTTTGGGGGATTATTATAGATGGCAGATTCTCTCATTATTTTTCTTCTTAATAATAATAATAATTGTTGCAATGATTTTCCTTGTAGGGATTGTTTTATCAAGTAAAATAGAAACGAGATCATGTCAATCATGCGGTGGAGAGTGTGAAACAGCTTGCAGAACCGCTTATTATCGAATTTGCTGTTTGAATTATGTGAAAAAAAGGAGTATGTCGCAAATGTTACCTTTGGAAATGGATCCGAGTTTGAGATTGGAACTTTGGCTGGCCAAATCGAAATCGAGTCCTTTCTATCAACGAAGTTTCGAAGAAACCATTTTGAAACAAGCCGCCGAAGAAGATCAAATTCCATCCTAAAGGTTGAAGAAACAAAAATTTCATTGAAATAAAAGTATTAAAAAAAAATGATTTTGCAAAATGAGATTAGTTTAGAAAATTCACAAAAATTAATAAGGTTTTTTGATGTTGTGATAAATGTTTATGTTTATTTAGAGGCTGGATATTAAAATTATTGAAAATGGAAGTAAAATAAAAATAAAAATTTTAAAATAGTGTTAATTCTAAAGAATTGTTTTATTAATATTTTTTATTGTCCGTTATAGTTGAACAATCTAGCGCTGAATAACAAATAAAACTAGACTATCACTAGCACTAGAATTAATACTAAACCTAGAACTAGAAACATTCTGTTTAGCTGTACCTCTCTTAAGATGGTAAGTTGCGCTAATTAGCATAAAATATCAGTATGTTGTGTATTTTTATTGAACTAAAACTAGAACTAACACTAGATCAAGAACTAGAAACATTCGGCTTTAGCCGTCTTATAAGACGCATGGCTAAACCCGAAACTTTCTAGCTCTAGGTCTAGTGTTGGTTCTAGTTTTACACTAGCACTATTACTATGTAGAACTAACACTATACCTAGAACTAGAATCATTTGGATTTAGCCGCACGTCTCTAAAGACGGCTAAACCCGAATGCTTCTAGTTCTAGATCTAGTGTTAGTTCTAGTTTTACACTAGCACTGGTACTATGTAGAACTAACACAATCCCTAGAACTAGCATCATTTGGGATTAGCCTCACGTCTCTAAAGACGGCTAAACCCGAATGATTCTAGTTCTAGGTATAGTGTTAGTTCTAGAGATAGTGCTAGTGCAAAATTAGAATTAACACTAGACCTAGAACTAGAAACATTCGGATTTAGCCGCACGTCTTTCAAGATGGCTACACCCGAATGATTCTAGTTCTAGGTTTTGTATTAGTTCTAGTGATAGTGCTCGTGTAAAACTAGAACTAACACTAGACCTAGAACTAGAGAGTATCGGGTTTAGCCGTGCGTCTTCAGACTGTGCAAAATATCTAACGCTGCAAGATTGTTGTATATTTTTATTAAACTAACAGTAAAACTAACACTAGATCAAGAACTAGAATCATTCGGCCTTAGCCGTCTTATAAGACGCATGGCTAAACCCGAAACTTTCTAGCTCTAGGTCTAGTGTTGGCTCTAGTTTTACACTAGCGCTGTTACTATGTAGAACTAACACTATGCCTAGAACTAGAATCATTTGGATTTAGCCGCACGTCTCTAAAGACGGCTAAACCCGAATGCTTCTAGTTCTAGATCTAGTGTTAGTTCTAGTTTTACACTAGCACTGGTAGTACTATGTAGAACTAACACTATCCCTAGAACTAGCATCATTTGGGATTAGCCTCACGTCTCTAAAGACGGCTAAACCCGAATGATTCTAGTTTTAGGTATAGTGTTAGTTCTAATGATAGTGCTAGTGCAAAGTTAGAATTAACACTAAACCTAGAACTAGAAACATTCGGATTTAGCCGCACGTCTTTCAAGATGGCTAAACCCGAATGATTCTAGTTCTAGGTTTTGTATTAGTTCTAGTGATAGTGCTCGTGTAAAACTAGAACTAACACTAGACCTAGAACTAGAGAGTATCGGGTTTAGCCGTGCGTCTTCAACTGTGCAAAATATCTAACGCTGCAAGATTGTTGTATATTTTTATTAAACTAACAGCACAACTAACACTAGATCAAGAACTAGAATAATTCGGCTTTAGCCGTCTTATAAGACGCATGGCTAAACCCGAAACTTTCTAGCTCTAGGTCTAGTGTTGGCTCTAGTTTTACACTAGCGCTGTTACTATGTAGAACTAACACTATGCCTAGAACTAGAATCATTTGGATTTAGCCGCACCTCTCTAAAGACGGCTAAACCCGAATGGTTCTAGTTCTAGGCATAGTGTTAGTTCTACATAGTAACAGTGCGAGTGTAAACTAGAACTATCACTAGACCTAGAACTAGAACCATTCTTTAGTCGTCTTTAGAGACGTGCGGCTAAACCCAAATGATTCTAGTTCTAGGTATAGTGTTAGTTCTAAATAGTAACAGTGATAGTGTAAAACTAGAACTAACACTAGACCTAGAACTAGAATATGGAGTGGAAATATGGGCATGGAAGGAGTAAGGGCTCTTAGAGGATGTGCAGACCAAGTATTGGAGGTGGGTATTGGGTTGGGGTTGGGAAACTCCGGGATATACAGTGTCCACCAAAAAGTCTGCAACACCCGTTTTATTTCTGTTCTATTACATCAACGCTTCTGCCATTTAGCTTATATGGGAGGTTCATACCGATCTTTCGATCTATAGTATTTTTAAAATTTTGACCACTTCCGGTCTCCCAGAAGTAAACCTCAACTTCGTTATTTTAAATGGAATGCTATAGTTTTTATTGCACCTTTTAATTGTATGTGAAAAAATACATTTTTCGTTTTCGAGTTATTTTGATTTTAAGTTTTTGTTTGGTACATTTCACCATGCTTTTAAAACCCCATATCTCAGCCAATATTTATTCCAGAAAGCTCTAACTTGCTAAGGTTACTCTTCAGATGATATCAAATAGATTGTCATTTGTTGTATCAGAGTGTCTTATACTGGATGGTCAAAAATTGAATTGTCGCTTCCCCATATTCAATGGCAATTGTTTTAACCTACCTGAGAGAGAATTAAATTTTTTATCCAAACCTAATTTTTGTTTTCATTGATTCATTTATTTGTTTTTTTCTATTTGTTATTTTGGGTAAATAAAAGATAGTGAACTAAAAGATTATCAATCAAAGTTAATTGTCATGTCTTAATGAAAATATAACCGGTTTCCGGCATTTCCCGGCAAATTCCCTTTCTGGTGGGCTAATAAAATATGGGGCTTACCATTTAAAATTTTCACTTCCTTGCCATTGAATGCTGAAAAAAGGTAATTCACTTTTTGACCATCCTGTACAAGATACTGTGATACAGCAAATGACACTCTATTTGATAGCATTTGAAGAGTAATCGTGCCAATTTAGAGCTTTTATGAATAGACGTTTGCTGAGATATAGAGTTTTAAAGAGCATGGTGAAAATTGCCAAAAAATATTTTAAATCAAAATAACTCGAAAACGAAAAGCGCTAGGTACCAATAACTTTTATCAAAGTCAACTTATTTTTGCGCATATAATTAACAGGTGCAATAAAAACTATAGCATCCCATTTAAAATAACGAAGTTGTGTGGCCACCATCTTAAAAATACTTTAGATTGAAAGGTCCTGATGTGAACCTTCCACATAAACTAAATTTTAAAAATGTAGATGTAATGAAATGGACATAAAACGGACGTTGCTGACTTTTTGGCGGACATTGTATAGTTAGGGAAGAAATGAAGGAAGATAAGGTGAGGGTGGGGCCGGGTAAGAGGTGCGTTTTGAGGAGAGGGTGTAAGGTAGAGGACATTATAAAATCTTGGGAGAGTGCTACAGACAGATTGAGGCAAGTAAGGGGCGTTATGGGCAGCGAGAAAGGGAGGAATACTACAAAAGGGTGGGGTATTCAACAGAAGAAGTGAATAGGAAAAGAAAAGAGAGAATTGAGATGTGGAAACAACTGGAGAGCACGACCAGGAATATGGGAATGTAAGAGAGAAGAACTGTGATAAAGGAAGCAGGTACAATCCAAAATATATTGAAATTGTAGTAGAGGGTCTACCAAAGTACCTGATGATGGAGGGGGATGAGGAGGGGAATGGGTTGGTAGCCAGGTTTAGGTGTAGGTCCCTTTCATTCTGAGAAGGAAGCTACAATTGAGTGTACCCTCCATTGAAAACAGAACTATTAATCTCAAAACAGAAGTTAAATACCTAGGGGTAATACTAGACAGTAAATTAAACTGGAACTCCCACATCATACCCATGGTCGCCTATACCTCACTGGTTTGGTGGCCAAAAACAAATCATAAGACAGCACAACAATAGCTGGCAAAAATCCAGCGGTTAGCAAGTCTTAATATAAGGGGTGCAATGAGATCTTGTCCGACGACTGCTTTTGAAGCCCTACTCGGTCTCACACCACTTCATTTATGTATACAAAAGGAGGCATCTTTAAGGGCCTTATCACTGAAAACATGCTTTTTATTTAAGCTGATACTGGGCAACCTGAGAGGACACCTCGAAATGCTCAAGGAGCCATGTCTAAATCACTTGATTGAAATTAAAACCAATATTTATACCGACAGAATACAATTTCGACCAGCCGTATAAGGTCATATTTAGAAGCAGGGATGATTGGACGAAGGGTGGGCCTCAACCAAAAAGAGGACTCCTTGTCTGATACATGGATGCTTCAAAGACAATTGGATCCGGAATTGTCCCTCAGCTCGCACATAACCATTTTTCAAGCAAAAGTACTTGCTATAAACTTCAGAAGTACTTCTTGCAATTCAGACCTACATATGTGACTCCTCACTGATCAGAGGGTGTACCAGCAACCTAAGAGAACTCGTTAGGAGCAATGATGTTACTCTATGGTGGGTTCCAGGTCACAGAGACATTGAGGGCAATGAGAAGGCGGACAAGCCTGGCCAAAGAGGCAGCGAAAACGCCCTTCATTGAACCCCAACACGGTTGTGGATTACAAAAAAGTCACCTAAAACATGTAATCAACAATTGGGAGGCCTCAAAGGTAGCCTTACGCTGGAAAAAACATTCAGGTCACAGACAAGCGAAGTGCATGATAGAATAGCACCTCTTCCACATTGGACAAGCTGAGGATCAAAGCTGTCGATTTTGAAACAACGAGGCAGAAACGGCGAACATATTCTGTGTAATTACATTGCCAGAGGCCGCCTAAGACACAACATTTTCGGTAAAGCTCTTTTGACACCTACCGATATAAAGGAACGAGAGCAATACTAAGGTGGTGGCAGCAAGGACACGTAGGGAGACAGGGAGAGGTTGGGAAAAGGGGAAGGATTGTTTTTTTTTGTAATATTGTAATCTTCTGGAGACAATAAATTATCATTAAAAAAAGTTAACAGTTGCCATTGGTGTTCTCAGAAGGATGTGATCCTACAAATGGTGTAATGAACACCAACAAGTGTATGAATCCAAACACTCAGGGATTAGATGATTTAAAATGGCAATCAAAGAGTAACATTTATTTCCTCAACAACTATTATCATGTTGTAAAAATGAATTTTTCTTCAATTCCTTAAATTTTAAAGATTTTTTATATACAAACATATTTTTAGTGTATGGCACTAAATCATCATATTTTCAATGTATTGAAATCGGTTTTGGTTTTAAAATAGAAAATGTTCTTTGTTGGTTTATTAATTTTCATGATTAAAATAATTTCTTTGAAGAAGAAAATCTCGAAGTTTCCTCCTTGTTTCTATTCACCACCCTCTTGCATCCCTTAAAATCCTATTTCCCGGGCAATAACGGACCCATTACCCTGTTCGATACACGAGACGTTAAAAGCTGCCCCGCTGAGATATGGGGTGGGGCAAGAATTATATATAAGTGCTGGTAAACAGCTTCTATTCCACTTAGTCGGTTCTTACAGTTTCCAACGGAAACGAGAAAATTTGATAGAGACCTCCAAAGAAAAGCACCGCTTCATCAACCAACCCGATTGGCAGCAAAGAGCAACAGGTTAGTATCAGAACATTTACGATCTTTTCTCTAACTCTTAAATAACTTAATTTTTGATGAATTAAAAAATATTTTAAATAATAACAATTCAAAATTAATAATAATATTGATTTCGATAATTCCTCAAATATATATTATATTTTTTTCAAAAATTCTTTTTCATACATATATGCAACAACAAAATAGAAGCAAACGCATTTCGTAATATTAGTAGCAAAAGTAGTGGAGGCGGTAAAACCGGGGGTTCGGCTGGCGTATTTACAGTATTACACGTTCGCTGGTATGCGCGCCAATAAAGGGGGTTCCCCCGCGCGGCGCTTTTACGAAACGCAAAAGGCACAAACGATTCCCACTCCCTCAACGAGATTTGCTCTCTTTTGGGGGTTGGGGAAATATTTCGAAAATTATTATGAAATTGTTGCTTGGTTGTTAAACGAATACAAAATTTTAATAAAAACAAAACAATTTAAACAAATTGCGTTTCTTGCAAAAACCACAAATTTCAATGTGAACGATTTTCTTGTAAATGACACGAGAAACCTCAAAACATCTACGATTAAAATAAGTTTTGATTGACGTTTCTATTAAAATAGGTAATGAGTTTTAAATTGTTTCATTTCGTGCTTTATTAACATTGTGGTTATTGTGGCTTTAATTTTTGCTAAAGATTTTAAACTTTTTTATTTTTAGGTAATAAAATGAACTCAAAAATCATTTTATTAACAGCATTCGTTGTTATTACGGTTTATTGTGAAGCAACATTTATCCCAAGAAGGGTAATAATTCAAATTCTTAATTGACTCAAACTTTTTTGATTAAAACATTTTTTTTTTTAGGAAGGAGTTGATTATACAGGAACCGATATGATATTAGATCCAAAAAAGAGACCGTTTTGTAACGCATTTACAGGTTTTAAACCATTCCTACTTTTTTAAACAATTTTATTGTAATAATTTTTTTTTAGGTTGTGGTAGAAAGCGTTCAAACATTCCACCTTTACCCGAACTTCCGTTTCATTTTCAAAAACTATACGGGCAACCCCAACACAAACAACGAAGAATATTAGACGAATCTTTAAGTAACCTATTGGAATTAAATTCCGAACCGGGATTGGAAGATTTATCAAGACAAATTCTCTCCGAGGCGAAACTTTGGGAGGCTATTCAAGAGGCTAATATGGAAATTCGAAAACAACAAGACTCAAACGATAAACAAGAAATGATGCAATTTTAATTTTTTTCCTTCAAATTAGGATTAAAAAATTAAAAATAATGAGTATTATAATAAAAGAGGAAAAATTAATCTGCAATTTCTGTTCAATTATTGATTAAAAATGATAATTATTGTA
The DNA here is from genome assembly GCF_036711975.1 of Onthophagus taurus. NCBI lineage: Eukaryota > Metazoa > Arthropoda > Insecta > Coleoptera > Scarabaeidae > Onthophagus > Onthophagus taurus. Next base: position 1,798,130 of record NC_091968.1, on the reverse strand, counting down.
TTATGTAATAATAAATAAAATAAACGTCTGTATACGATTACAAAAACTTCATTATTTAAAAAAATATGTGAAAAAGGGAGTTTTATCTTAATTAGTTGCTCCCCTCATCACAAGATGGCTCTAATATTAATAAATATTTAAAAATACTCAATAGATGGGGACACTTATTATCGTTTAATGAAAAATAGATGGCGTTAGTTTCTCTTTCTCTTGTATCTACCAACAGATGTCATGTGTTGATTCCAAATCGTGGTACTAATAAAATTTGTAAGCCATATCACCAGTGTTTATTACATAGTGAATTTTACTAATGATGCAATATACTATAATATATTGCAATAGAAACCAGGGCGTACCTATTTACTTTGTTACAAATAAAATGAAACATGTCAATACAATTTGACATTACAGTAAAACCTCGATATAACGGATTAATACAGGGAAGGCAGTGTCCGTTATAGCTCAATAAAAATATGCAGCAATTTAGCGCTGAATAACAAATAAAACTAGATTAGCATTAGAACAAACCTTTGATTATATATAATATGGATTGAGCTAACTGAATATATCTACTAACAAAAATGTTGCTCAAGGTGAATAGACGCAGATGGAAAGCGATAATGTGAAAGTGTAACAAAGATAGATATATTATATGTCAGTACGCTTCTATATCTATCTCACTTCTATCAGTACACCCATTATATGGCAGTACGCTTCTATGTGTATCTCGGTTCGATCACCTTGCGCAAGCTATCTCTCTCGTTGGCTCAATCCATATTATATATAATCAAAGGAACAAACACTAGACATACAACTAAAAACTGAAAATGATTTTAATTCTAGGTCTAGTGCTAGTTCTAGTTTTAATAGTTATGCAGCGCTAGACCAAGATCTAGAATCATTCGGGTTTAGCCGCACGTCTCTAAAGACGGCTAAACCCAAATGTTTCTAGTTCTAGGTCTTATGTTAGCTCTAGTGAGAGTGCAAATATAAAACTAGAACTAACCCTATACCTAGAACTAGAATCATTCGGGTTTAGCCGTCTTTAGAGACGTGAGGCTAAACCCAAATGATTCTATTTCTAGGTATCGTGTTAGTTCTACATAGTAACAGAGTACTGGTGTAAAACTAGAACTTATAGTGTTAGTTCTAGTTTTACACCAGTATTATTACTATGTAGAACTAACACGATACATAGAACTAGAAACGGCCCTATATATATTACTATAAATAATATTAGACTAACATTAGCACTAAAACTAACGCTAGACCTAGAAACATTCCGTTTAGCCGTGCGTCTCTTAAGACGGCTAAACCTGAATGTTTCTAGTTGTAAGTTCTAGTGACAGTGGTAGGTAGCGCTAGTTACCATAAAATATCGTATCACCATGTTGCATATTTTTATTGAATTAAAACTAGAATTAGCACTAGACCTAGAACTAGAACTTGGTCGTGCGTCTGAGGGCAAATAATAATCTAAAATAACAAATGAAACTAGACTAGCACTAGAACTAACACAAGACCTAGAACTAGAAACATTCGGGTTTAGCCGTATTTCTCCTAAGATGACTGGTAGGTAGCGCTAGTTGGCATAAAATATCACTATGTTGCATATTTTTATTGAACTAAAACTAGAACTAACACTAGACCTAGAACTAGAAAGTATCCTGCAGCGAATGTTTCTAATTCTAGGTCTAGTGTTAGTTCTAGTTTTGCACTACCATTATCACTAGAATTAACACAACACCTAAAACTGGAAACATTCTGGTGGATCTGTTGATCTATCCGCTGCAGAATTGAGGTTGTGATTTGGTGAAGAAGTTTTAAAGTGATTCAATCAAGTTCTGCATCGAGGGTAAGAGTTATGTTAGGACTGAACATTCATTCTTGGGATGACTGACATTTGTAAACTAAACTAACTCAACATACTATTACCGGAACGAATGACATTTCAAAAAAACCTAACCTTACGCAACATTCCTTCACGGTATAATTGGGATTTCAAAAGAAACTTGACCTATCCTAACAATCCTTCGCGCTATAATTAGGGTTTCTTCACGATATAATTAGCGTTTCAAAAGAAAACTGCCTTACTATCCTAACATTCCTTCTCGGGATGATTGCATTTCAATATAAAACTAACCTTACTCAACGGTTTTTAAAGTATCCTCTGCAGGAGAGATCGGACTCTTCGGAAAAATATTCTTGTGCCAAGAATCCCGATAGCCCGTACGCAAACCATATGATTTGTTACTAGACGATCACGGTTTCTAAAGTGGCTAGCTAGTAATAAAAATAAATACGTCAACGCACTACTTAAAGTGTTAAAATTAATTGACGTGGTAGAAAAAGGTGAAAAGATAAACACATTGTAACGTATAAACCATAAAATATAAATTTAAAAGAAGTAACATCATCCAGCTTAGGGGATTGCTAAAGGTTAGGATGCCACTGAGATCATGCTATCTCTAGTCAGACATTCTAAGAGCTCTAAGGTTTATATGAGTAATTAAGGGTCAACGTTCAGAACATTCAGAGTACTATTTAATCCCTTAGATCAAGACGCGATTGCGTAGAGAGGTCTAGCTTTAGTGATAAAAAGTAGAAACCATCTCAAATTATATGACAAGACGATATATGTATACAGGATCGCTGAAATGACGTATGGAAACGGTCAATTATCTCCTAAAATAAGATATGTGTAGCGAAAAATGTTAAGCTACAAAAATTTTAGTGTTTTTTTAAATCTATTACAGTAAAGAAAAATTAAGTATACAGGGTTTGTCAAAAAGTTATGACGAAACAAAGTTACGTTTTCTTTAATGGAAACATCCATCCTGTATGTTAAGGTAACTTGATGAACTATGGACATAATGGACTAAAATATTTTTATGTAATTTATAAGAGTAATTTCAAAGTTCAATATCTCGAAAACGGTTAAGTTTAGGTGCTACATGAATTTTGTTTAAAATTTGAAGATAAACCGAAATATGAAATAATATACAGGTGTTCCATTAAAGAAAACGTAACTTTGTTTCGTCATAACTTTTTGACTGACCCTGCATACTTAATTTATCTTTATTGTAATAGTTTTAAAAAAACACTAAAACTTTTGTATCTTAACATTTTTCGCTAGCTATCTTACTTTAGGAGATAACCGACCGTTTCCACGTATATCAGCAATCCTGTATATGAGAAGAGACTGATTCATAAAACAAAGATGGTTCTACAGTTACGGATAAACGGTGGGGAATCAGTTGTATTGCAGGAACGTTTTCTGAAAGACTTGCCAAAGTGTTCTCGCATAATTACGAGAAACTACTATAGAAATATACAGTGATGATATAAGTACGAAGGCTTTCACGTCGAACTTGTTTCTGAAGAAGATTGCAACATGGCATCCGAAACGCCAAACATTTTTTCAAAAAACGCACGGCTTAACCCGAAAGTTTCTAGTACTAGGTCTAGTGTTAGTTCTAGTGATAGTGCTAGTGTTAGTTCTAGTTTTAGTTTAAATACAGTGATGATCTTTTAAAAGTTCCAAAATAAATATACACTGTCAAACATTCTCATAGTGCCAATGATGGTAATTATTTAAACCCACTTATAGCTAGATGGTATGACGTCCATATCTTAGCAACTAGTGGTAAGATTGTTCTTAAAATTCTGCTTATAACATCAATTGGTATACTTGGTGTTAGCACTGATAGTAAGTTCCAATTGGCTACGTTGTCGTTTATCTGCATGTAATGCAGACTTAACTTTGATGCGAACAGATTTGATGGGGTTTTCTAACTAAATCTTGTCAAAGAAAGCCAAAAGTAAAGTTTTTTCTAACATTTCAACTATGCTATAAATAGATAGGGTTGCCTGGATAACAACATATCCGTTTAGCGTATGTTGTGGATGGATTGTGAAAAGTTTTGTGATCTCAAATCATGCTTTCGTCTAATTGCTAGAGCTTTAGGACTTCAACTTACCCTCTAAAATGCACCATTTTCGAGATACAGGGTGTTGAAATTTAATAAGAAAAATCGAACCGTTTATCGTACAGAAAACATCGGTTGTAAGCATATTCTACTCATAATAAGCTAAGTTTTGTGCAAGAAAAAAAAGTCATAATTGGTGAAGATTTTGTAGTGGTTGTTTTTCTCCCCAACTTCTACGCCACTAGAAAAAATACCAAAATGTAAAATAAAAAAAAAATTTTAAATGATACAAAAGTTGTCTTTTCAAAATTCTCCAAACCGTAAAGGTTATATAACTTATTTTTAACAAGTAGGCTTTAAATTTTATAACAAAAGCTACATCCTGTCAAAATAACAATTAGTTTGTACCTGCAAAAAGTAAACTTGTATTACAAAATTAAAAATGAATTACACAAACGTTGAAATATGCGAAATGCATTACCTTTACGGAATGGCGTGCGGTAATTCCTCAGAAGCAAAGCGGTTGTATTAAGAAAGACATCCTCATCGCCCAGTACCACACCATAACTTGTTTCTACGCATTCACCAACGACAATGGGAAAATGGAAGTTTTAAAAGGAATACTGCTGATAATGGGCGGCCGATGTAAGTTGCAAATCCCCAAGTAGAAGAGGCTGTCCTCAACGAAATTGATGAAAATTCGACCACAAGTATCAGCAAAATTGCTCACAACTTAAACCTATCTCATTCGACGGTTTGGAGAATTTTGAAAAAACAACTTTTATATCCCTACCATATCCAAAGAGTATTATCTTGTATTGCCAAGACTTATGCAAGACTTACAAGCCTTATACTTGTCTTATGATATTTTTCTGTCTGCCCTCATTTTCGTACGTTTTTTAAATGTGCAAGATATGTATATTCGGGTTTTTTGGATTGTTTTAATATTTTATCATATCGTTAGGCCTATCGTTGTTTTGTCGCTTTTTGGCTTGTGTTGATGTGCTCAAAAATAAAAAAAAAAAAATAGTTTTTTTACGTGGTGCAATTGTCATGGTTCGGCGTTCTTTTTAAAACTTTGACTGTAAATTTTATTTTATTATTTATTTAATGTTATAAAGAAAAGAATTTAAATTGTAATTTGATTCAATTATGGTTTTGCATTTTTATATTGTTTTTTGTAGATTCAAACTGATGACGGCCTGAATATGGCCGAAAACCGGTTTTTTGAGTAAATGAAATTATAATTATTTAGCGAGAAAGAAGTTTCTATTTCTTAATTATAGTTCTCGCAATATGGATATACAATATAATATTATTGCCAAGAGATTTTCCGCCAAGGTTGGTTTTTTATACATGGATGCAAGACAAAATAGCTCAAAATCATGAGTTTGATGCCGAAGTTCTGTTTACTGATGATGCATCTTTCTTGAAGGATGGTATTTTCAATTTTCACAATAACCACATATCGGCAGAAGAAAATCCACATGAAATTGCAGAAGGCCATCGTCAGCAACAATTTTCCATAATTGTTTGGGCTGCCATCGTCGGTGATCATTTGATAGGCCCACATTTTTTACTGAACAGATTAAACGGTGCAGATTATCGACAATTTCTAGAAGAAGTACTGTGGGAACTGCTGGAAGATGTATCGCTCCAAGTAAGACAAAACATGTACTTTATGCATGATGGAGCTCCGGCCCACTTTAGTTTGGTTGCTCGCCAATACTTGGACGACGAATACCCAGACAGTTGAATCGATCGAGGAGGTCCGCACCCTTGGCCACCGCGATCTCAGAAACTTAATTGTTTAGATTTTTTCATTTGGGGCCATCTGAAAACCCTAGTCTACGCTACTCCAGTTGAAAATGTTGACCAATTAAGACAGCGCATTATTGTATCTTGCGACATAATTCGGAAAAATCTGGGAATTTTCCTGCGTGTTAGACAGTTAATTTGTCGAAGAATTGCTGCGTGCATTGAAGCTAACGGCGGACATTTCCAACATTTAATTTAACTGTGTATGATTTGTAATTGTTTTTTTTTATGAAGTTACCGTTTTAGTAAAATAAAATTTTTGTATCTTTGTATCTGGAAAATGATGCATTTTAGAGGGTAAGTCCTGCGCATATATTATGAAACACCCTGTATATCAAAGAGTTGACCGGAAACTCAACCCCTTTCTTTAATCACGTTTGATATTGTGACACTGAAAATTGTAGTCCTAACTTTGTCAGCATAAAACTGATCTTGAATTTGTAATTCTTTAATTTCGTGCTTTTCTTTAAAACATTGTAACCAATCTGTTGAAAGTATAGTGTTGTTTTTAGCAAATACATATGAACCAAATGCACTTTACCACTACATTTTCTAGTTATTTCTTTCATTATTTTCCTATGTAAAGGGCTGATGTTTCACGCATAGAAATAAATGTTCCAATTTGGACTGTTATGAATAATTCGAGTATTAATCAACAAAATTAGCTGTTTCCAATTTTGTGGAGTGGTCAAAAAAATTTTTTTGCTTATATTGCTAAGAATTATAAAGTGATTTCACCTCTAATAACCCTTTATAATAACATCTCATAATTTATAACGCTTCAGGATCATTATCTTACCAGAAAAAAAGGGGTTAAAGCATTAAATAAAGACATCCCTTCCCTATCTCTTCGTATTTCAATTTCTTTTCACCCCTTTTCCTACACATCACCCAATTTCCACCCCTAAAAAAAATTTTAAAATTACACATCGCGTGCTCGCCTTTTATATTTGTTCAAACCGCGCTCTTCGCATTATAAACCGATTCTGATTATCATTGGGTTCTAATAGGAGATGAAACCTATTTCGAAGCGTTCATGCGACGATAATGATCATTTTTCGCATCGTCGACTGATTTAACGGACGTTCACTTTGACTTTTATAGTCGTCGCGATGTATTTAATAATTTTTAGCGATGATTTACAGCGGTCGAGGCTGAGAATTTTTTTCCGGGATTCGATTTTTGCAACCATGCGTCAAGTTCTAATTGAAATCTAAGTGATATATGATTTGAAAAATCTCTCTTTTTAATAAATAATTTATTTAAGTATTCTTGTACAGATCAATTTAGATCAAAGTCAAAAATGTTGATGACACACACACACACGATGCGTTAAGAGGGTTATTAGCCCCCACTTAACTCATCAACCTACAAGGACGACGACTTTACAAGGGGGTGTTTCACCCCACAAACGAACGTCAACGTGGAGTACTACGACAGACATTCCCGGCGATTTTATCTGTCTAATCCGTCGAAATAATACAAGTATCTAGGTTCGTCGTTTAAACCCCCGTCAGGAAGAAGAAGAGGACGTTTTGTGGAAGAGGGAAAGCTAGTTTTAATAAAACACAAAAGGCATTCCACCGACGTCATTTCGAACCCACCCCCTAAAAAGCACCGCTGCTCCCGGACGTCCTTTACCGTTTCGAACTCCTCTTTTCCTTCTTATTTAGGGGAATCCCTCGGAGTCTGTACGTTACGAAACAGAATAAAGGAGAGAGATGAAAGAATAGAAAGGGACGGGGAATTTTAAAAGGTGGTTATTCAGTGGAAAACGTCCTTGGATTTTATTGGAATTGTAATTTGTAGGTTTACTCTCACCCTCTTACTGTCTTCCGATTAAAATTAAGGGGGTGTTTAATACTGTATTAGAACGAATGGAACAAAAAAACTGATTACAAATTTCAATTATACAGAATAATCCGACCATTATTCCAATCAAATATTGAAAAATCCATTTCCGGTTCACTCGGAATCGGACCAAATCGAACGAATAGTCGATTCCCCGCAATTTCGTTTTATAATTTAATAACCGATTTCGCCTCTTTCCCCTTAGTCATTATTTTGATGGCGTAAAAGCTCCAATATCATCGCGTCCCCGCAAACGTGCATCCCCCGCACGTTTAATTGGCCACCCCGAATCCCATTTCGTATTAGCCGTGCCGCCGAGAGTCGTAATTGTAATAATAATTGTAATTCTACTACCGGGGCGGAAGCTTTGTCGATTTCGCGTCGAGTGGCAAATCCTTTGTGAATCCCGGTTGCCGCTATTGTTGTTGTTGTTCAACGGGAACGTTTCCGTTTTTAATTGGAAAAGGCGAACTAGAACCCTTTTAGTGAAATTGTTAAATGTTCCAATCGAGAGAGGCTTTTGAACGAAACTCTAGCAATTTTAGAGAGTTTTAATCGAAATATATTTTTTTAATTTGCAATCAAAATTTTTAATAACCAACAATTATTTTTTTCGAAACGTGAAGATTAAAATCAGTTCGTGTATGGAGGTATAAATTTAAATCAATACACGTGTAACTAACGGGGGATTACGGGAGGTTTTGACCTGCCAAAAGCTTTAGATCTGCTTTTAGCTGTTATACACATTGTAACGTTCGTAATCCGTTCATTAGATATCGCCAACGGTCAACATAACACATCCTTTAATCTCATTAACCTTATTAACCATTCAGTCCATTTTAATGGAACTCGACAAAAGAATTTTAGTTTATCATTAGTTAACTTATATAATAATGTAATCCTTTTAAATTAAATTTAATTAATCAAAATCACCATCTTTATAGTATACCAAGACTTTCTTTTTATATCTTTTAGCACACTGTTGGGGATGGTTTACCCAACGTAGATTTTGGGATGCTGACGAGGTTTTTTTTGAAAGTATGGACAGAACTAACGCTCCACAGTTTATTGACGTGCTTACTTCTTATTACATTAACAACTTGCTTACAACTAACTTAAAATTACCTAAATTCGTAATTGCGAAATAGAGACAAGGAATAAAAGAAAGAAAGGAAAGATAGGATTGTCGACCAATATTGCTAAGTAAGGAAAAGAATCATGTTACACAATTTTGGTTAATTAATAGAAAAGAAAATGACTGAGTTTAAAATAAAGAGAAAAGAATAACATTAAGAGAAAAGAATAACATTAAGAGAAAAGAATAACATTAAGAGAGGAGAATAACATAATTATAATTATACACTCGCAACACGTCCCCCCTTAATTAGGAAATTTGTAGGAAGGGTTGCTGCAAATTTCTATTGTATCTACGGATTCGGCAGAATTTTGAGTAGGCTGTACTACGTCTACAGGTTTTTCTTTTTTTAATTTTCGCAATACTATTATTACAATGGTAACAATTATAAAAATTATCAATAATACATAAATGGATACATAATGATGTACATCGTGAACATTTGGAACTAATTCTTTTTGCTTATCTTTTAAATGACTTAAACTAACACTAAATTTACTTAAACTTATTAAGTTATTTGACATTAACGAATAATTGTACTTGGGAACATTAGCAAAATTTATCTTTGACTTCCAAAACGCTTCAGTCATATTAATTTTTGGAATAAAAGGAGTAATAAAATTTGTAATTTGCTTAATTTCGTTAAATGATTGTAAAATTACATTGTCAGCATAAGCTACACATTTTGGTTGTAGATTTAAAATTCCTGTGTTATTTAATTCAATCGACGATTTACTAAATTTACAATTTATTTGTAGGGATGTCGCCTTAGGGGCTGCAAAAATCCAAGAATTTGGAGCTTCATTTTTTACGAATAAAGGGTGTAATAAATGTATTAATCGTTTGTCGCATGATTCTGATATTTTACTTTTACTATAAATTGATATTTCGCAGTTCTCACTGGCAGCTACGAAATGTAAAGGTTCTTTTTGTTCACAAAGTAATTTTTCATTTAAAGTAATACATGACTTAACATAATCTATATCAGTTTGAAAAAATTGTTGCTTATTATTATCTATTACTAAATACGATTTCGATGGCACAATAAAACTAAATAAATCTTTATCTAAACGCACTGGGAGACTTGTCACTTTTACTAAATCGTAAACGTCGCGGTTGGTTAATGGTACACGCACTATGAAATATATTATTTCTCCATTTCGATATACTGACAGTTTCAAAAGTTTGTACAATTCATGAGAATTTGCTAAAATGAGAGTGACTGGAAAGGTCGAATCTGTGGGAATTAAATTTTGAATTTTCTGCAGTTCCGAAACTAATTTTGCTGGGCTTAATAACAAAGGGTGGATAATTCCTTGATGGGCATTTATAAGGATTTCTAGTAAATTACCTTGATATTGACTAAAATGATTTGCAAGTAAATCGAAAAGTAGTACACTTTCGTCAATAGTTTGATAAAGCTTTATTTTTGCGGTGGCATTATTAACAGAATTTGATATTTTTTCGATATAATCTGTAATATGTTCTAATTTAGTTTGTAATTTCCGGTAAATAGGATTATTCTTAGTAGTGTTCAAGGCATTCATGGCACTTTCGAAAGTCGACACTTGATATTTTGATAACTCAATGAGTTTATTTTGATTTTCCTCTAAATAATTAATCTTTTTATTGAACATAGCACCGTCTTCAGCATCCAATGTACCGAAAAGCAATTTGGCTGCTCCGCCAATAATATTAACTGCACCCCGTTTGTTTCTTACATTATTATTAGTAGTGGCTAAAAGGTCAGCTACAAGAAGATCATTCTGTTTTAATCTTTCAAGAGTCGCATTCATTACAGAAGTGAATGTGTAACAAAATTGATCAGGAAGTACCTCTCTATTACTATTACAAATTTCATTGGTTTTTAAGGAACTAACAGTGACTAGTTGATACAGTTCTTTATAACTTCTAAGATCTATTGAGTTATACAGTTTCCAAACAGTGTTGTAAAGAGATAAGGCGTGTATTTGTTCAAAATAGAGGCCAGGATTTGATTCTATTCGATTTATCTCAAATCCCTGCTCCGGCGTGGCGACCACTATAGAGATTAGGATTAGTATCAGCATCTGAAATGATTATCTTTGATTAATAGTTTGAAACAATTTTAATCTGTTATTATGCACTTTAACTTTTTTGTTACCAATTTGTATAGTTGAATTTTCTGGAGAGTTAATTTCGATGACATTATAAGGACCGTTATATAATTTGTCAAGTTTATTTTTCCGTTTTTCGTTACGTAACAAAACTTTGTCACCTAATTTTACCGTCAATGGGTTTACTGATTTATCGTAAAGTGTTTTAGATATTTCTTTATTTTTTATCATATTTTCTCTCGCTAATTCATGACAGTGCTGCAATCTAGCTTTTAATTCATTTTGGTACAAATCGTAATTGTAACATATTTCGGGTATTTTCTTTAAGGAAGAGGGAATTTCTGCTTCATGACCAAATAATAAATGAAACGGTGTAAAATTCGTAGCAGAATGTACGGAAGTATTGTATGTAAATAATGCATAAGGAAGCCATGTATCCCAGTTGTTTTTATCCTTGTCAACAAAATTTCTTAAATATTCTGTTAAATTTCGGTGCGAACGTTCGAGACTGCCGTTTGACTGTGGGTGGTATGCTGTTGTTTGGATTTTAGTAATCTTTAAAATTTTACATGTCTCCTTAAATATTGAACTTAAAAAATTTGCACCCTGATCTGTTAATACGCACTTTGGCGTTCCAAATTTACAAATTATTGATGTAACAAATGCTTCCGCAATAGTGTAACTTTCCTGATTTGGAAGGGGAATTGCTTCACAAAATTTCGTTAAATCATCTTCGAATGTCAAAATATATTTGTTTCGCGCTTCCGTTTCCGGGTAAGGACCCATGATGTCTAAGAAAACCTTTTCAAAAGGTTTAGTAGATGTTGTTGTTATCGCTAAAGGCATTCTCGTATGTTTACCTGATTTATTTTGCTGACATTTACCGCATGATTTAATAAAGTTCTTTATATCTTTTAACATTTTGGGCCATTTGTAATGTTTTCTAATGCGTTTATAAGTCTTTGCGATACCTTGATGTCCTCCTAAAGGGTTAGTATGGTATTCTTTAAAAATTATTAGTTTCTCTTCCTCTGTCCCGATGTCACTGACATTATTGTGATAAATTGTTAAAGTTACGCTAGTTATCGTTTGAAAGATATACCGTAACATTGATCGTATGATATTGATTTTAAAATTATTATAAGGTGGATACTTAGTGAAGTTTACCAAGGCTAAATTAATTAAATTATTTCTTTGAACGTAATCCGCAAGAATTTTGACTGAATCAAACATTTCTTCGTTAGTAAGTTTTTCTTTTGTCGTTATTAATAGGAATTCAATATCCTTCATGTTGACTCGAGTTACGGATTGTTGTACTACAGTTGTAGAATTAAACTTATCAATCGTTTCTGCATCGAGTTGCATTTTCTCGAACATGATACCGTTTACACGAGGATTAGTTGTTATGAAATGTACCCGTACACAAGACGCAGAAGCGGATTCAATATTTTCATGACTGTCTTTTATTTTCTCGTTTAAAATTAATCTGTTATTTGATTTAGAAATAAAATCTTCGTAGTTGGGTTTTGATTGACTCCGTGTAATGGCATTAATAAGAGTTGGAATACGGCTAAGGGCATCGGCGTTTGTGTTTTGTTTCCCCGGTTTATGTATAATTTCATACTCGTATTCCTCAAGTTTCAACCTGAATTTTAAAAGTCTACTCCCTGGATCTTTTACGGAAAATAACCACGTTAAAGGTTTATGATCGGTAATGACACAAAACTTTTTTCCAATAAGGTACGGCCTGAAATGCTTTACAGCCCAACAGATTGCCAACAATTCACGTTCCGTTGTACTGTAATTTCTCTCTGCTCTAGCCAGTGTACGAGAAGCATATGCTATAGGTAAGTCTTTCCCAATTTTTCCCTGGGAAAGAATTGCGCCCACAGCAAAATTACTGGCATCAGTAGTAAGGAGAAATTCACGCGAAAAGTCCGGGTATTGTAGAAGAGGAGCTGTACTTAATTTTTCTTTAAGTGTTACAAAAGCTTCTAAACAAGAGGGTGACCAATTGAATTCAACATTTTTCTTGAGCAATTCTGTTAATGGCAAAGAAATTTTAGCGAAATTTTGTATGTAACGCCTATAATAACCTGCTAATCCCAAAAACGATTTTATTTCTTTGGAGTTTTGTGGTACAGGATAATTCTTAACGCAATCAATTTTAGTCGGATCCGGGTACGTACCATTTTCGGTTATTATATGGCCTAAATAAATTAACTCTGGCCGCAGGAATTCACACTTTTCCGGTTTTAAACGTAAATTACTTTTTTTTAATCGTTCGAATACTTCAGTTAATTTTTGGTTGTGTTCTTGAAGTGTTTTCCCATAGATAATTATATCATCTAAGAATACAAAACATTTGATTCCTTGTAACCCTACTAATACAGAATTCATCAATCTTTGAAAAGTAGCTGGTGCTCCCTTGAGTCCAAATGGCATACGATTAAATTCATAATGGCCATATGCCGTGGAAAAAGCGGTTTTATGTTTATCCGAAGGTGACATGCGCACTTGGTGATATCCGGAAGCCAAATCCAATGAACTGAAAAATTTTGAATTTCCGAGTTGATCCAAAATCTCGGTGATGTTTGGTAACGGATGAACTGAGGATATTGTTTTTTCATTCAGCTTTCGAAAATCTACCACTACTCGCCACTGTTTATTACCATGAAGATCATTCTTCTTGGGAACTACCAAAAGAGGAGAATTATATGGTGACTGGGATTCAGTGATTATGTTATTTTGTAACATGGAATCAATTTGCGTTTTTATTTGTTCTTGTTGATGATGAGGCAATCGATAGGGTCTAATATTTACTGGAATTTCATCTTGAGTCGGTATAGAATGATTAACTAAACTCGTATATGGAAGAGAATCACCTTCTAAAAGAAAAATACTATGAAATTGTTTACAGATTTTTAGAATGCTTTCACATTCTTCAGGAGTCATATGATCTGTTCGAATAGAATTTTTTAAGATTTGTAGCCTTTCGCAGGTAGTATCAGAGGAATTAAAACTTAGTATGTCAAACTGAGTAAGATCGATAAATTCAATATTAGGATTTCCAATTTGAACTTCGTGTTCATTACTGTTTACAATTGGAACATAACAATAACCGTTTTCTGGTTTGATTATGCAGTTTCCGATGAAACATCCATTTTTAATTTCATTTGAAAGACATAGAGATTCAGATGTTGCACTTGTTTTGACGTGAACTATCGACTCAGTTCTTGCCGGTAACTTTACCACATTATTCGATGCCACTTCTACCATAGGTAGGGAGATAGTTTGAACGGAAATCTTAAAATCTACCTGTCTTCGTTCGTAGTCGATTTTTGCTTTATATTTCATAAAAAAATCTTTTCCCAATATTCCGCAAGACGTAATAGGGAAATCGTCAGGGACTAAATGAATTGTATGAGGGACGATTTCGTTTCCAATGAAGAATTTTGCATGGCATATGCCGTAGGAGAATATAGGGTTATCACCTATGCCTCTTAATTCCGATTTGTATTTTAGATGGCATACAGTGTCTTCCTTTACACAGCACCTTTTTATGATTGTAACTTGACTACCACTGTCAATTAAGAATTTTAAAGGTTTAGGAGTGATATCTGCACAGAGTTCTATTTCATCTAAGGTTGTTTTCGTTACAATATTAATTTTATAAGAAGGAATAGAAGAATTCTGAATTAATGACGTCGGATAGGCTTCTAATAATGTGGACGGCTCGGATTGCCTAAAGCTCCGGCCGTCGCCATCAAGTTTCCCGAATTCGAATTAGAATCTGTTTCAACCGTGTTTACGCGTGGTTGTTGACGTTTGAATTCGTCAGCGCGTTTCTTTTTATAACATTCGCGAATGTGATGACCGGGTTTTTTGCAATATGCACAAGTGATCGTGTTTACCGTAGTTTCTTGTTTTATTTCGCGCTTGTAAGGAATGCTAGGAATTTGTGCATGCGCACCTTGAGTTTGATTACGTTTAATAAAACAATCCTTTTCTAGGTGACCTAGTTTTGAACAAAAATGACATTTGGATCTTCCCGTGGATTTATTCTCAGTTTTTTTATGACCCAATACATTATTGAGACGTTCCTCCTCAACTGCGGCCGAAATTGCTTCAGTGAGGGTAGTGAATCGCGAAGCTTTAATAAGAACTTTGTATTGGTAATTAAGACCTTGTGTGAATGCTTGATAAGCGGATTTTTGATTTAAATTTTGAATAAGAGTTGCGGATTCTGGCCCTTGGCTCGCTATACATGCGTCATTTAAGTCGTTAAGTAATTGTTCAATTTTGTTCGCAAAATCTCTAACGCTTTCGTTATTGCCTTGTCGACAATTCAATAATTCCAATTGAAGTTGTGCAATTGACCTGGACTCTAAAAATTGTTCTTGTAGCAGTACCTTTAAATCGGCCCATTTAGTAACAGATTTGTATTTAATCAAGTGATAAGCTGGACCCGAAAGTTTTGTAATTATGATTTTTGCAAGTAACGCCTTGTCGGCATCGGATGTTAAAGATGTACTCATAATATCACAACATGACACAAATTTATGAAATTCCGATCGATTACCACTGAATTCGGGTATTATTTTAAGAGCCATATTAATGTCGAGTTTCGATTCGGTCATATTGTCATCTAAATTATTTGAATTCGGAGGAGAATAAACCCTTGAAACAATATGTGAGTTTTGATTTAAATTTTGAGATACTGGTGGAAAATTCAACTTTTTTGTTTGGCTTCGCAAATTCATCAAAATATTCTCATGAAAGTACAACAATTGACTTACTGTTGGTGTTGCGCGCGTCTCTCGGTATTGACGTTCACAGTAGGCGGCGCTGATGATGGCTGGAATTGATGAAGTTATGCTAGGTGGCGCTGATGATGGCGTCGTTGATGAGTTGGCAGCAACTTCCGGTAATAATGCGTCCTGGGCGTTGATGATGACGTGGATGATTTTTACGAGTCCCCTCGTAGTTCTGGTCCTCCTTTTGGTGTACTCGGATACCCTTCGCTTTTCCTTGCTTTAGGTTGTCCCACCAAATTTTCCACACTCCAATAAGAGTTTGATTAGTATACCTCGTATCACCTCTTATATTTTGCACACCCCACACCTGACACCAAAATATGTTGGGGATGGTTTACCCAACGTAGATTTTGGGATGCTGACGAGGTTTTTTTTGAAAGTATGGACAGAACTAACGCTCCACAGTTTATTGACGTGCTTACTTCTTATTACATTAACAACTTGCTTACAACTAACTTAAAATTACCTAAATTCGTAATTGCGAAATAGAGACAAGGAATAAAAGAAAGAAAGGAAAGATAGGATTGTCGACCAATATTGCTAAGTAAGGAAAAGAATCATGTTACACAATTTTGGTTAATTAATAGAAAAGAAAATGACTGAGTTTAAAATAAAGAGAAAAGAATAACATTAAGAGAAAAGAATAACATTAAGAGAAAAGAATAACATTAAGAGAGGAGAATAACATAATTATAATTATACACTCGCAACAACACCTTCAAAATTATAATTAATTTTTCAAAAACATGGATATACATATACAGGGTGGTCCATTTAACATGAGACAAGTGATTATCTCGAAAACGGTTCATTTTACATAAAAATGAACCAAATCAAAGTTGTTCTGTGCGAAGGGAGAAACCATATGACGATACCATTTTTTGATCCTATGTTTTTGATTGCAAAATCTGAATCTATGGATAAAAGTAAAATAAATTTAAATTAAAAGGTTTTGTATCTAAACATCTTTTGTAGACAAAATCTACATAATTTTTTTTATTCAAATACCGTGAAATTTCCCTAACTCGAACTTCTATATCTCGAATTATCCTCTAAGGCCCACTTTTACCATCCTCCTGATAAACTATCTAGAGGATAGTTACCATGGTTACGGCGGTTTTCAGCGCTCTCATTGGCTAAGAGCTGGACTTATCTATCGGATAAATTTATCAGGAGGTGGTAAAAGTGGGCCTAAGTCGAATTATATTCGTAAGCTCAAGCGTTTGACTAGGTTTCAAATGTATTTTTATCTCTTTAAGGGCCGGTTGTACCACCTCCCGATAAACTATCTAACGGATAATTACCATGGATACAACGGTTTTAAGCGCTCTCATTGGCTAAGGCTCGTTACTACCATCTTCTGGTTAAGCTATCTAAGGGATTATTACTATGGTTACGGCTATTTCACGCGTTCTGATTGGCTAGTACATGTGTTTATCTATAAGATAAATTTAACTAAAAGATGGTAGTAATGGACCTAAGTGCGCCAATTTATCTATCGGATAAATTTATCGGGAGTTGGTACAACCGGCCCTAAGTCCCACTTTTACTACCTCTTGATAAATTTAACCGCTAGATAGAGCTTCATTATACAGCCTTTCTGCGTCGCGCCTTGATTGTTCGAGTGGTACCAATAAATAATTCCTACAGCAATTGAAAAATGTACAAATCATAATAATATTTTAAATTTTATTACTTGTTTTGGTATCCACCATCTCCCAATAGTAATCCATTTCCAAAATCACCAAAAATTTGTTCTTCATCGCCAATGTTGAAGAAATTATCCATGATGATTTTATCTAAGTTTATATTACTTTCCTTATTTTAACTGAAATAGTAAAACGCTCGAATTTTATACGTCAGTATAAATTCTATTTGAGATTAGGTATCCGCAGTTATCCCTTAGATAGCAACTTATCCGACACCCAATCCACGGGTTACAGATATTTCAAAAGTTATCTCTTGGATAGCGGTATCTATAAGATAAATACAGTGGTAGTAACCAATTTTTAAGCTATCCGATAGATAACGCTATCAGAGACTTTAACCATGAGTGGTAGTAGTGGTAGTCGAATAAGTTTCGTAAGCTCAAGCGTTTGACTAGGTTTCAAATGTGTTTTTATCTCTCCATTACTACCATCTTTTAGATAAATTTATCTTATCCCTTAGATAGTTTAGCCAGAACATGGTAGTAACGAGCCTAAGTCGAATTTCCCTAACTCGAATTTCTCTGTAACTCGAACTGAACTACTATGGAATTTCTGCAACTTTTACTTCTATAAGTCGAATTTACCAAAGAATAAAATATTCTAATCCGCTCTGTAAGTAATTTTAAGTACAGAATCAAACCACAAAGACTCTGGCTCACAAACTACAGACTCTTGAACCAAAACAAACATAATGTTTTTATTGCTTCAGAATCAGATGAGGGTGATGATAATCTTGAAAATGAAATACTTATCGCTATGCCTACATTTGATGGAGCTCTTAGAAAGCTTGAAATCTTTGTATTATCAAAAGAGAATGTTCCAGATAATATTCATAATTCTTAACATTTAATAGAAGATTTTTTCGACAATGAGCGGTTGTCCACTTTAAGCCGAAAGAAAATTACGGATTACTTTAAAAAACTTGATTAATTTTCTACTTACAATAGTATTAAGGTTTCTGTTTTAAATATACGTACCTATTAAACAAGTACATTTCTATTTTTTTTCTTTAGAGTTGAAATTCTACTAATTTTTCTCTAACTCGAAGTTTTCTTCCGCTCCCTTAGTGATTCGAGTTAGGGGAATTTCACTGTAGTTTTAAATATTGTTTATTTGTAAACAGGGTTGAAAAAAAACATGTATTTTTTAATTTTATACAAAACACATGTTTTTTTTATATTTTAAACAAATAAAACTTAAAAAAAAACATAGTTTAAATCATATTTTTTCAAACATAATATTAATTGAAAATGTTTGATCTATATAATAGATACCTTATTTGAAGTCCGACTCTGTACTAAACTGTCGCGATCAGCTGTTACGAACTAAGTCGCGCCGCCGCCGTGAGGCTGTGTCGGTGAATCCCCGAAATAAGAAAACCAATTTTAATGAGGAACTATTGGCCTGGAGAAACCATAGGCCACTTATAAATTCGCATTGCAAGTTGGCTATTGCAATAACGTCTACTGTAAGTTACTTTGTGCCTGTGGTGTTCTTTTTTTGAACAATGTTGTCTACGGGAAGGAAGAAAGATGCCATTTGATCATATTTTGATGTCGTTAAAGATAATAACAAAAAATCAGTGACTGCTCAATGTAAAACATGTAAAGTAATTATGGCTGGACTAATGCTGCGTATGAAGAAACATATTCAAAAATGAGTTCCACCTGAAAATTCTCAGCTACCAATATATCGTTGATATTTTGAGGCAAAACGGCTAAGCCCGAATGATTCGAGTTCTAGGTCTTGTGTTAGTGCTAGTGCAAAACTCGACCTAACACTAGACCGAGAAGTAGAAACATTCGGAGTAGTTTTAGTGTTAGTTCTAGTTTTAGTTCAATAAAAATATGCAACATAGTGATATGTTATGGTAATTAGCGCTACCTATTACTATTATTAGAACTAACATGAGACCTAAAACTAGAAACATTCGGATTTAGCTGCACGTCTCTCAAGACGGCTAAACCCGAATGGTTCTAGTTTTAGGTCTTGTGTTAGTTCTAGTGATTGTGCTAGTACACAACTCGAACTTAACACTAGACCAAGAACTAGAAACATTCGGATTTAGCCATCTTGAGAGACGTGCGTTCTAGGTCTTGTGTTAGTTCTAGTGATGTGTAAAACTAGTGTAAAACTAGAACTAACACTAGACCTAGCACTAGAAAGTATCGGGTTTCCGAATGTTGTATCCAGATACTGCGTTCCCCGTATTGATCCGTTACATCGAGGTTTTTTTTAAAAATAGCATAAGTCATCAAACTGCCGAAAGCGGGTGAACCACCTGATGACAAAAAAAAACATACACGCCAATATCATTACTTCCTATCATGTCGAAGCTATTCAAAAAGCTTCAAAAAGCACTTATAGTTAGAAACTAGTGATTTCGAACCACCTGTTTGGAGTTCGAATTCAACATTAATCTAGTTCACAAGATTACAGCTCAAATTGAAAAAACCTTAAAAATCATACAATATTACTAATACTCCGAAAAGCACCTGGTAGGCGATTTTGCTTATCCACCATTGATGAGATTAATAAAACTGTATTCAAGTCACTTAACACACCAGCCCAACAGATTTTTAATACCAAGCTATTCTGAAAATATTTCGTGACATTTTGGAATATTGAATAAAATCCAAAAATGTTTTTACTACTGGTTTTATTTTTCAAATTCTTTTAATTTAACCTGACATGTTTCTATGTAGAGATCATCAGCGGAGGTCTACAAGCAATTAGCAAAATATTATAAACTTACAAAGATAAAAGATTTTTTGAGGTTATATTGTCAAATCGACACGAGATAGCACGAGATAGAAGGTAAGGAGAATCGCAGAGACCGCTGAGTAATCTATAGAAGAATATTGCATCCGCAAGTAGTCTCCGCTGACGGAGGGTGAGTAAACGATACTTTCCACATGCAGTGTTATAGTCTTCGTAAACATGATGCGATTTATAAAAAAGAAACTTTAAGAATTTCATCTGAATCCTCTCAAGTCTGTCGATATAGCAAGAATACTGGGAATTCCAGACACAATAATTGTGTCTGGAATTCCCAGTATTAATTATCAAAGTTTAAGATGCTGTAAATAAAAGCATTATAAATACTGATGATCGTATGCGGATTTGTAAAATCGTCACAAGAACGCATTACAAAACCAAACGTCCTATATGCATTGTTCACCACTCCATCAATATGAAGACCAAAAGATAGCTTTTGATCAAGGATGATACCAAGATCTCGAACAGATGAGTTGCTCTTTAGGACGTTATTGCCAAGTGTATAATTATAAAAGATATGATTCTGTTTTTTAGTAAACGTTATAGTTACACATTTAGAGATATTTAAAACAAGACAGTTATCAGAACAGAAAAGATCGACAAGTTAATATAAATAAGGAGAAACAATTTAAGGTGGTCAGCATACATGAGACAGCGGCAATGGGAGAAGGAGCCGAAGATGTCGCTAATGTAAAGAAGGAACAACAGAGGCCTCAGATGGCTGCCCTGAGGTACACCAGAAGAGATTGACAAGGCATATGAACAAAATCCATCAAATCGCGCGACATGAGTTCGTTCCAAGACGTCAGAGGTAAATAAGTCCAGCAAATACCCAGTAACACCAGCGCGATACAACTTACCGCATAACAAGTTATGATCTTGTCAAATATTTTGCTAAAGTACCTCGTCTACCTGGACGTTGTTGTCCATGGAAGAATACAGGAAGTCAACATACTCGAACATGTTCGTCTCGATTGAGCGGCAAGGATAAAAACCGTCTTGATTTACATTAATAGTATTTTTCAACTGAAAAATAGTCTCGAATACATGAAGCTTTCAAATACCTTTCCAAATAAGGGCAAAATAGAAAGTGAACGGTAGTTCTTGGCCAGGTGTCGGTCACCAAATTTGTAGACTGGTACAATATTCGCGGATTTCCACGTCAAGGGAAAGACTACAGTAGTGATGGATAAATTAAAAATTTTCATAAGAGGAATGGAAAGAGAAGCAGCGCAGTTAATAATAAGGACCGAAGGAGTACCATCTGATCCAAGACCCTTGCCGGGTGCCAGCGCCGTTTTATATAAGACCAAAACCGCTTAGGATCCGACTCAATAGAACACTGCACACGATCAATATAGCGCTTATAATCTAAGTCAATTAAGAATTTAGAACGACCCCGCAACAACGAGAATGATAGACAGATAGATATGTCGATGCTTTTGTATTATTGGAACTGTGATAAAGTGAGATTCAACAAAGTCTAAAGTACCACATGAAATCAATGACGACTCTGACTCGTGGTTGTATTTCCTTTATGCTGAATTTTGTTATGGCGTTTTAACCCTTCGGTTAATTGTTTTATTGCTGCCACTCTACTATCTTCAACTTCAATTAGCTTATGCGAATACTGTAAAGAGCATTTACTTCGGATCTTTTATACCTTCCATTTTCAGTTTTTGTGATGCACTACTAGATATGGTAGTAGTTGGAGTATTGGTAGTAGCAGCTCTTACAAAGTTGTGTTCTGCAAATATTGTAGAAAATTCAGAGGTTGGAGTAATATTTGTTGCGATTTGTATGAACAGACAACGCTTGTAAATCAGCAGTGGGACTGGAGAGGGCAAATTCAAAAGAAGTACCTAGATATATAATAAGAAGTAGATGGAAAGAAAAGATGGTTTTGTTTGTTGTACTCAGAAACTAATAACTTCGAACACCATTTGATAACAGACAAATTTTACGTTTAATTTTGATTTTGCAATCACCAGAAGTGTTGCCAACTATTATTTCGTTTACAAACGTACACGTTTCAAACCAAATGCTTGGGTTTAGTTTTGAAGATTTAGTATATACAGTGTGTCCCCGGATAGGTGAAACGACTCTTAAAAAAGAGAATTTTTTTTCGATATTAATTGTCATTTTTTGGGGTTTAGCCCTGCTTGATTAAAGACTAATTTTGAACATATTATTAATTTTTAAAAAACAAGTCAGTCTTGACAGCAAAAGTAAAACTTTTTTACGGCAGGTAAAGTACCTTTTCTATTTACAGTACGTGAAAGTGTTACTAAGAAGTTTTGTTCAGAATGAAAAACTATGGCCATATGCAAATTTTCGGAATGATCGGCCTACTTTGAAAAAATTCATATCAAACAATTTTATTTCTAACAAAGACTGCCATGGAAAAACAAAATTGCTGTTAATCTGCCAAACTGTAATTTAGTAAACTTAAAGTGTTTTTTAAATACAAAGTTTACGTGATTCAGTGTTCTTGTAGTTGATGAACAATATTTATTGGATAAAGGAATATTTTATGAAGTAGCTTCGTTAGCAGGATTAATACGTACATTATAAGAACGTATGATGTTATTGGCTCAATGAACAGTTTTAATTGATACTGTGAACTAGCATCGTTAGAAAGATAAACCTGTACATACATGATTACATTGTATGGTGTTATTGCAGCAATGAACATTTTTAATCGATACTATAAAGTAGTATCATTGGCAGGATAATCCTGCACATAATTATAATGTTCGACTTTGTTGACTCAATAAAATGTGATTTGATAAACTAATGTACGCTATTCATTCATGCAATAAATTTACATTAATCAATGAACGAGTTCATCCTTTTGTGCAAAATGTTCATTGTGTCAACGTACTTTTTCATCGGACGGATTTTATCGTTATTTTCATTGTTACAACGAAGAAATTCGGTGTATATACATCACTTTTTCTCTCAGTGTATGGAACCGGGGAAAAACCGATAAATATGGTTATTGCTTTATTTAGTGAAAATTTTCCTAATACTTTAATTAAAAGTAGGACTTCTTGACGTTTAATCAAAAGATTTCTTACAGCAAGTATTCACCCTAAAAGTAATTCTGATGAAACTGATTAACTGTTTTCTTTTGTGGGCGAACACACTTAATTTTTTGTGAACATTTTAAGAACGGTTTGTTTATTTTTCCCGAATAATCTGAATCTCAAAAAAAAAAAAATGTAATAAAGTACTATTGACGAAAATAATAAACAATGGGTTTTATCAAAATAGGGTGATGATTCCGAAAATTTGCATATGGCCATAACTTTTCATTCTGAATACAATTTCTTAGTAGTATTGTACCATACTGTAAGCAGAAAAGGTACTTTACCTGACACACAAGAAGTTTTCGCTTCAGTGTCAACACTCACTAGTTTTTTTTAATTTGAAAATATGTTCAAAATTAGTCTTTAACCAAGACAATTAATATCGAAAAAAATTTACATTTTATAAGAGTCGTTTCACCTATCTGGGGACACACTGTATATTATTAAACAGATAAAATTATGCTTTTATCTCACGTGTAACATAATGTGATGTTTGGTAAAAAAATAAAAAAATCTTTTTATAGTTGCAACCCAAAAATTCCCTTATAACATCGTTTGAGGCTACATCGATTAAAAAATTCCTCAATAACCCGGGAAATCATAAAAAAACACCCTTTTCCCCACTCTGCCCTCGAAAAAAAAAACCAATAAAATAATAATAAAAGGCAAACCAACCCCTGTATCTATTGACATACGTGGCGGTTCGCTAAACATTATTATCCTCTGGGGGTAGGCAATTCTGTGGACGGTTCGGTTGGTAACACTGATTGGAGTACACCCCCGTGGTGGGGAGATGTTGTGTGCAACCCTCGTATTAAGACCACGCCCGGCTCCCCCGGATGAGTTAAAAACCCCGCCTCCGAATTCAATATCTCATATCGCCCGCAAGGGATGATGCGCTTCCGAGAGAGTTTCCCCCCTTATCACCCCCACGGAACGGGGGATGCATGATTATCTCCTGCCATTGAGAGTTCCGGACCGGTGTTGTTGTTATTAGAGTGTATTCGGCCGGGGAAAATTGAGCGACGCCGCCGTCGATCTCGACCGCCCTTCCGGTCGTGGATTCATCCCCCCACCACCGGAGTTTCCACCCAACGTGCTAGGAAAAGGAAGAAAGTTCGAAATGAGAAGGATGGAAACGTTGAGGAAGCGCTCACGGAAACCGCCATTTGGGATTCTTAATTAAATCGCCCCCGGAAAAGCTAATTTCCTTCGCGAAGGGGTGAATCGGGGGAAAGACGGAGATAAGAGGAGGGGTAATTGGGGTAATTTATTGCGAAGGTTGCGGAATAACAGTTGAACCGCGATTAGACGGCACAGACACAATTGAACGTAAAGAGATTTGTGGCTCTAAACGATTGAGGTAGACGGAGAATGTGGAAGGAGGAGGA
This sequence comes from Onthophagus taurus, assembly GCF_036711975.1. Taxonomy (NCBI): domain Eukaryota; kingdom Metazoa; phylum Arthropoda; class Insecta; order Coleoptera; family Scarabaeidae; genus Onthophagus; species Onthophagus taurus. The sequence goes on along the minus strand of NC_091968.1, from coordinate 1,773,514 downwards.
TTGAAAAGGGGGTTGATGTAATGATAGTTTAGATAGTTTGGAGAATAGAATCTAAATAGTTTTGGTAACAACAATAATTTCTTGATAAAATGATTTATGAACCATAGATTGTTTAAAAATAATATTTAGGGATTTCTTACATTAGATAAATTTAAAGAAGGAATAAAAATAAATCATAACACAGGTTAATATTGAACCGCTGCCCAACCGAAAACCCTCTCGTTTACCATCGCTACCATGAGGCCCCCCGAAAATAACACAAAAAAAACTTCAAAAGCCACTTCACCTTTCCTGCTGGAATCGAGAGAGTGATAGAGAGAGAGAGAGAGGGGAGTTTCTCCCCAATAAAAGCTAGTGACCACGCCTCCTCTTCCTGCGAACGCAAGGCGGAGTTTCCACTTTGAGCCCCCTCATATCTCCACGCCACACCAACAAACCGAACTGCAACGCGGGGATCCCAAACCGCGTTCGCGTTCTAACCAGTCAACAATTCAAAACCGCGTACAAAATTATTAAGCTCACAATTTTATTTCCTTAAAAGCATCGGTTACAATGCTTCATTACAATTACACTCAATCTCTATCGCATTTCTTAAGTTACCATCAATTGGACGCCGATCAAAATCAAGAATCCGATCAAACGGCGGGCAATGAAGAAGAATTGAAGAACTCTACAGTTACAACGAATAAATCGTTTACAATAGCTGCAATTTTGGGTTTAAATAATAGTGGAGGTGGTGGACCGGGTGCTGTTGGTTCTGGTGGAGGTGGAAGTGTTGGTGGTGACGGTGATTTTGGTAAAGACGGAGATATGAACGTGGTTAATTTAAGTGTTCATCATCATCATCATCCCGGAAATATTGGGGAAAGATCTTCGTCGATGGGGTGTCCAAGGCTACAATTACCGACGATTCGACAAGGAAATAGTGGTGGTTTGGGTCTTCAGCATTACGTTACTGGAGGTTGTAGTACCGCTGGAAATAGACACGGTAATTCTGGTGAGTATATCTTCATATTTAAAGTGAATGAAGTAGTTAGGAGGTTGGTTTATTGTTTCTGCCGTATTGTTCTTGGGAAGCTGAGTGTAACTAGAATTTCTGTATGAAGGTTAGTGAGGTTGTTTGTAACTCAATCTACTAACTCACTTATTTTTTTTTTTAAATTAATAAAATTATTAATAACCACGCATTCACAACCACCATAAAGAAATGATCAACACTCAAAGTAAGCTTTGATTAAATCCCATGTTTCGATTTTTATAAAATCATCATCAGGGGTTATTAAAATTTTTAATAAATATCATAAATAATTTGTTTTCTTTGTGTTTTTTTAGTTCGTGGATTAAAACATTTAACAAATTCCGTAATATCCAATAAAAAAGCGTGTAAGAGTAAACGGGTGAGAACGATCTTCACGCCGGAACAATTAGAACGATTAGAAGCGGAATTCGAACGACAACAATACATGGTTGGTCCCGAGAGGTTATATTTAGCGCATACCTTACAATTAACCGAAGCCCAAGTTAAAGTTTGGTTCCAAAATCGACGGATAAAATGGCGAAAACACCATTTGGAATTGACCCAACAACGACTGGCCGCGTTAAAACAACAACAATTATTACTGGATGATACCAATGCTGATATACAAGATACAAACAGTTCCGGGACAGATACTTGAAATCAATTTCTTACTAATGAAGATGTAGATTAAAAATTTATACGGTTAAGAAAAAAATTATATAAAATGAAAAAAAAAAGTTTTTGTATAAAATGTAAATAATGGATCTTCTTGGTGGTTGTTATTATCTTTTTGTAAATAAGTAAATGATTATTTTGGGGGGGAAATGACTTTTTTTTATTTCAGGGAGTAAAAGTAAGAGTCATATATGAGCTTACTAAATTACGAGGTTGTTTCGTAAAATAATTATTAAATTATTGAATCCGTCGTGGAATTTTATCGGGTTAACGAAAAAGCCCGATGAAATATTGTGATTATTGTATAAGTTAGAGTTTTTAAATAAAATATAAAATTTATTGAACAAGTTATTTTTCTTTTCCTTTCTATTTTTGCTTCTTTCAGTTTTTGTACCAACTAAAGCTGAAAATTCAGATTCTACTAGATCAGCAGTTGAAAATGAAAGAAGAGGCAATATTATATACGTCGTATTTGGATACAAAAATTATTTATGTTGTTTGAAGTTTCAAGTACATTGTATGTAATGAAAACATATCAGAAAATAAGCAATTTTAGCAATCTATTTATATACGTGAATTTCTTTGCTTCTTGTCTGATGTGTTTCTAGTGATTGGTCTCAAAATCAGCACCTCTTTGGTGTTTGCCCACAACTCCGTAGTATATATCATTATTGCTTTTGTATATCTCAACTTTAGTCTCGGTAAATATGTAGTTGTTAATGCGTAGTGTTTCACGGATGGAGCAGTATGTGTTGCTGTGGTCGCTCCGAGATTTCATCCATTTTCCTGTTGGTTGACTTTGGAAAACGTTTTGCCAAGTTCCGCACTACGCATTAACATTATACACCTCTACGGAGAAAAAACCTACAGAAAAACCAAGCTCTGCGAAAGACTGAGGGAAAAGAAAACCAACTTACTTTGCGTATTTAATTTCCTAAAACGATGGCGTGACTCTGACTTACAGGCAACCTTCACCAGACTAGCCCAGCACACCAGATCTTGACAAACTCAAGCCATCCTCAGACGAGCCAGCAACACTCTTCTCAAAAAGGAAATTGGTCAAACGGGGAAGAACCTTAATGACACTGAATACGAGCTCTATAAACTTCATCTATTCCTGAGTCAAAAGTTGCACACCATCATCTGGTCCCGTTTAAAAGTCCTAAAGCTTTGGCGTAGTGAAACCAACAAAGTTCTAAAAACCAGCAAACTTCAAAAGAAATTCGTTAAGGTTGTCATCAAAGAAATTAACAATTCTCACATTTTATTGGCTACTTTAAAAAATGTAAACTGAAAGAAATGACACCAAAGGAACCATTTCCTTAAAATTACCTGTGAGAACATGATGGGGATCAATTATTCATAGTTTAAAAAGTCTTCTTGATACACAATATGTACTAAAAACATTAGCAGTTTGTTAATGAGTTGAAGATATACTCAATAAACGAGTTGCAAAGTTGATATTGGATGAGGATATCTTTTAGGTACAAGTTTCAATCTTTTATCACCTAACCCTGTTGTTATGGTATATTAAAAAAAAACAAGTTCAAGTTGAAAAACGAGTGGGGAGGCCACGAATTTTTTAATGAATGAGTGCTTTAGTTTTATGAAACGTGTTTTTTAAGCTATTTTTTGTAATTCGCGTTTTTATCCTTTGTTTTTAACAAAAATAAAGTAAATTTTGACAATGTATGGAAATAGGTATGTAGCAGTTGGTAACACCGTAACATTTGAAAATAGAAATTTGAATTGACAATTAAAAATTGCCAAAACACAAGATGTATTCACCTGAAAAAAATATTTCATGTACAGGGTGTCCATATTTCGATGGGTTTGCAGGGTATCCCAGTTATTATGAAAGATAGAAAGTTGCGGCTTTCGCGAACCTGAGCTACATTTTTGTGAAACTTACAATGGCGCAAACCAAATTTTCATACCCCTCTTCGTTTTTGATATACAGGGAGTGTTTGAAATTTACGATTTTCAGACACCTGCTGTATCTCGGCTATCCGGAAACTTAGTAAAAAAGTAAAAACGGGTTTTCATAGATTTTTTCACGTGGAATCCAATGGTGCACGTAGAATTTTTCTAGTCATCCCGGTTTTTGAGTTATAAACACAACTCAAATACTGACTATTCAACTTTTAAAATACTTAACTCTTTATAACTCAAAAACCGTGATGACTAGAAAAATTCAACGTGCACCATTGGATTCTACGTGAAAAAATCTATTAGAACCCGTTATTATGTTTCCGGATAGCCGAGATACAGGAGGTGTCTGAAAATCGTCAATTATGAAACACTTCCTGTATATCAAAAACGAAGAGGGCTATGAAAATTTGGTTTGCGCCATTGTAAGTTTTACAAAAAAGTAGCTCAGGTTCGCGAAAGCCGCAACTTTCTATCTTTCATAATAACTGAGATACCGTGTAAACCCGTCGAAATTTGGACACCCTGTACACCTCCCAAAATAAGAGAAATTGCTCCATAGACAAAAATTGTCACATTGACAACTAGAAAAATTAATGACCCAATGTCACCAACTTGAACTAGTTCCATAAAATGTTACTAAAATCTCCTTACAGCATCGGACGCTGTAAGGAGTCTCATTACAGCACCCGTTTGAGTACTGTAATAGCTTTCATTACCGTCACGAATTACAAAAAATACATAACCCAACTGGAAGGAGATAAACCAAGGTTAAACCAAGTCGCTGAATGCTGTTATGAGTTGGAAAGTCATTTTGAAACAGCCCTTTTCTCAAGCTTAACCGAGAGGAAAGGGAAGTAAAAAACTTTTTAGGTAAGAGAAAGCAAATGGCAATAAATCCAATCCATCTTGGAGCAAATATTTCTAGATCCAAATTTTAATGGAATTCATCTTAATAAAGAAGAACAAATACAAGTAACAGACTTTATAGCCAATATGGCTACTGTAACAAGCCCAGATGAGTCTGCAGAGGTCTGCCATTACCATTGGCTCTTTATCGATCTAAAGAACAGTTATTGGGAAAACCATATGTTTTAAAATCCATGGAAAAACTACATCCCGTTGTTTGCTGTAAGAGGACTTGTTTTGGGTCGACATTAAGTAACGTAGCGGTCCAGATACTATAAGTATGCTAAGATACTAAGAAATTGGCTTACAGCTGGTAAAATAACTTTCATTGCTCACAATTTAAAATTATTAAATTCTGCCACCAATGTGGAGGTTAATGAAGACAATGAAGACATTCCTGACATTGAAGTGATTTGGAAACGTTGCCAGAGCTGTCTGAAAATTCATTAGATTCGAACTAATGATTGTTTTTAGAATAATACTTCTTCTGTCCAAAATTATGCTATACATTTCTCTAAAATTTATGGATTAAGGAAAGTTTGGAGAATTAACGAGTTTCTATCCATTTAATATAATCTACATGCGGTGTTTCTAATAAAGTATTAGGCGGCATGTTTAAAAACAGTTGAGTTGTTATGCATGCGTCAGTTGAGAAATGTCAATTTGTCTGACAATTACAAGATAGAAATGTACAAAAGAGACGTAAAGACGAAGCAACTAACGTATGAACAGTGTGCTGGAATTTTACAGTTCTTGTTACATCACAAAACCGACAGCAAATTGAAGCGCTGTGTTATTGATCAAGTTGCAAGGAAGTTTGATGTTGCCCGAGAAACTATTACACGTATATGGAATAGGGCGAAGGAAATATTTGTGTCAATGTGGCTTCCACGTGTTGAATAAAATCAAAGAAACTCCACTTAATCGTCGTGACACAATTCGGAGTTTGCCGTTTGCAATTAACATTCCAAAATCGACCGTTTTTCGCATTTTCAAAGAGGGACTACTATAAAAGAATATCCTCAACAGTGAAGCCACTATTAACGGACTATAACAAAGAACGTGACTAGAGTTCTGTTTGTCGAAGGTTAAATCAAATCGATGTTTTGAGGATATGTATAGACGAAAAGTAGTTTTACTTATCGCAAGTTAAAAGGTCATACTACATCAGGCCGGACGAAGCAAAATCAGAAAGGCACTGTAAGAGCAAACGGTTTATAACTAAAATTATGTTTATGGTTGCAGTGATCAGACCACAGAATAGGACTCTGCAAAGAGAAACAGTAAGAACCGGAACAATGGTGATCAAAAACATCGAGTCTATTAACGCAGTAGAATGTAAAAAGATGATTATCGATAACGTTTTACCAGCCATTTGATCTAAATTCCAAAAAGCGCATAAAGCCAAGACAATTTATGTTCAACAAGATAATGTAACAGCGCATTCTTATGAAAATGATGCAAATTGCTGGTTGAAGGATTAAGAGATAGTCCTGATTTGAATGTTTTAGACCTTGGCTTCTTCAATGCTATTCAGTCTTTGTAGCACCAAACATCGCTAAAAACTATGGATTAATTAATCTAGATTGTATTGAAAATGCCTTCGACGCATTAACTAAAGAAAAATTAGATAACGTATTCTTGACACTATGAAAGTGCATGGAGTGAACCATGATGGCCTCAAGAGGCAACAACTATAAAATTGAGCACTTTGGTGTTTACCTGCATCTATTACGTGCAACCAAACTGCCATTGAAACAGCTGAATTGTGTTTGAATGTGTAAAATCTTCATTAATGTATGTTTAAATTAAGTTACAAATTGAATTACTAATTTTACAAATACAATAAAGCAGGTTTCAAAGTTTTATATACCATAATTTGGGAAAAATTGTAAAGAGAAATGTATACCATAATTTGAGACAGAGGGAGAATTTGAGATTTGTTTCAAAGAATAAATTTTTTTTTACTCCATAGTAATTAATCCCATAAATATGAACCATGCGCCGTTACAGCCGTCAGACTGAATTTTCCGAGCTGTATTTGTATTTAAAAGCTTGTTCTCAAAAAATTTTCAAAATCGAGAATATTCTCCTTTTTTTCTCGAGAATTTTTCATCTCTAGTCATAATCAAATACACGCATCATTTAGGAGGTATTCACATAATTGCTAATGTATACATTGATCATAGCAGTGTGTGTATACACTGCTATGATCAACCTTACTCATAAGAAGTACCAGTGTCGATATAAATTTCAAATTTATAAGCTTATTCCGCACGAAATTTGCTTCAAGTATTCCTTGTAAGTTCGTCCACACAATATTCCTTAAACTTAACAGTCAAGTGGTGAAAAATAATTGACCTAAGTTTATCGACCAAGATGATGGTCATCTTTTGACTTCATTTTTGTGTTATAAAATGAATGTTAACACACTTCATTCGTACCGATTATCATTTTACATCAACAGTTTGATGTCTTAATTTCGTAACAATTCAAAATATACTTGTACAAAGGTAACTATTAAGGTATTAAGATACGAAACATTATAATTAGAAACGCGAAATTTATTAGGGTTAGTAATTACCATGTTAAAAGTAACCCTTTCATCAAAACAAAGAGAAATTAATTAAAGCGTTAATTCCAGCTACTTGAGTTATCTTAACAAGTTCATCTTAATAATTAAGAAAATTGTATTCTATAAATTATATTCTCCATTAAATTTTTATGATCGAACAGTCGATGTATTCACATCAACTCGTTCAGGCAGCAAAGATTTTTTCAGCAATATTTCAAATGTTGACCATACAGAACGTTATACAGCTGAAAATCGCGTTGGTGTATCTCGTAGATGCCGTTATGCAATTAGACTTGGAGAAGCAAAAAATAGAAAAGAATGAATTTTGGGCTAAACACCATTTTTCGAGAAGATACTCCACGAAGTCTTCAAAACCAGCATCATGTATTTCTGATCGATCTAAAATTTTCTAACCATTCTGGGTTAATATTGGCCGAAAATGTACGGAACTATATTAAGTGATGCAGTGTTTTTTTTTGCTTTTCCATTTTTTTTGCAAGTCTTTTTGTCTTATTCGTTGCAAGAAATATTATTTATTTTCTAGTTCATATAGAGCTCAACACTCCTAATTTAAACCTTGATTTAAAGCGTTCTTTGTATTATAAAATGAGTCAAAAGCAACTTTAGTAAATTAAATATCTTTTTGTTTTTACTAAACGCATAATTTATATTGTATAATTGAAACCGGCAAAAAAATTCATCACTTTAACCCCATTTCTCCTCCCTGACACAAAAAAAAATCTCAAAACTCCCCCACATACAGAAACATAAATCCTTCCAATCCTACGAAAACGGACACAAATTCCAAACAATCAATTGATCAATCCTTCAACTTCCCTCAAAACCCCAATTTCTCATAACCAAAGCAATAACCGTCAATAATACCGTTTCAGAAAAATATTTTTTTCGAAAAATTCCCATAGACAGTAATAAATAAAAGAAGAACCCTCTTGTTGGTACTATAACCGGGGGGTGGTTTCGCAACAAAAGAAGCGAAGCAATTACACATCAAACGCCGTAGCCGGCGACGGGAAAAATTTCCCCGTTTAGGAATTCATATATTGTTTTTGAAATAATGCCGTAACGAGATTTCATCCCCTTTTCGCATTCGAGGGATGATATGTCGTCGCGGTTGTATCGCGACAAGTATCTCGACGAGTAAAATTTTCGGTTTTCCCCCCTCTTTACGCGGTGTCACTCGAAGTGATTGACTATGTTAATAACGGAAGAAGTTGCATTTTTGGGACCACCCCTCTTTTATTAGTTACGGTAACGTGAAATAAGGGAGGGTTACCAAACGATATTACACCGTTTAATTAAAGGAGGAGAATAACCTTTTTCGATTTTAAAAATAAAATTTTTTTTTGTTTACTAAAAAATCAAAATAATCTAATAAACCAAATTAGCCCTTATTTTCAGATTGAGGCGGTTCCATTTTATAGTGGGGACCCCCCATTACGGAGCCCTACAGATAGAGAGAGAGAGAGAGAGGACCAAAAGGTTCTCTTCGTTTCTCCCGGATTAATTGAAATGCCTCGCATACCGCCTCCACCCCGTAAAGCTCCCCCGGGGGGAGCAAGGGGTAAAATGGGGGCGGATGCGGCGCCATCGACCCGGATGAACTCGCTTCGTCTACCGACCTGATGAAATTGTTATTGTTACGGCGCGTCACGGTCGATTTTAGCCCCCCATTTAAACCCCCTTCCCCCCAAACAACTCTTATCATCGCTACCCTTTACAGATTCCGAAAAGCAGTGACAGAGAGAAGGAAAAGGGGTCGTATACCTTTGATGAATACCTTGTTATCTTTATCTTTCTTTATCTTCGGCCCTCCTTTCTATCTGATCCTATAAGGTCCAGGTATTAAGTTGTAGCAAGTTGAAACTTCATCAAACATTCGGGAACATTCGACAACTAGAAACATTCGGGTTTAGACGTACGTCTCTTAAGACGGCTAAATCCGAATGATTCTAATTCTAGGTCTAGCACTGTACAACAATTAGAACTAGAACTAACACTAGACCTAGAACTAGAAACAGTTCTTCAGACGCATGGCTAAACCCGAAACTTTCTAGTTCTAGGTCTAGTGTTAGTTCTAGTTTTACACTAGCACTATTACTATGTAGTATTAACACTATACTTAGAACTAGAATCATTTGGGTTTAGCCGTACGTCTCTAAAGACGGCTAAACCCGAATGATTCTAGTTCTAGGTATAGTGTTAGTTCTAGTTTTATACATGCAGTGCTACTAGAGCTAACACAAGACCTAGAACTAGAAACATTTGGGTTTAGCCGTCTTTAGAGACGTGCGGCTAAACCCGAATGATTCTAATTCTAGTGTTAGTTCTAGTTTTACACTAGCACTATTACTATGTAGTATTAACCAGTGTTGTTAAATACGCGGGTATTTATTTTCAAGGGAAAATTCCCTGGATATATACCCGGGGGTATTTACCCAAGCTGGGTAGTTAGAGGTATTTATAAAATTTGATTAAATTGAGTTGATGACAATTTTGCAAGTACTTCAAGAATGCAGAGTCGATTATCGATACACCAAACTTATGACGGCTTATTTAATGACGGTAAAATTGCATGTAAGTACTGACCGAAAACCCATTGGGCGTGGGGTAAGACAAGACGATACAATGTTGCACTCAAATTGTTCATCACAGTCCTGGAGAGTGCATTTAAACAATTAGATTGGACCCAAAAAGGTATAAACATTGATGGCAATACCTAAGTAATTTGCGCTACGCGAACGATACAGACCTTATGTCGGATAGCTTTGGAGAGATAAAACTGATGCTGAACGACTTACAGGAGGTGTGCAAAAGTCGGTCTAAAGATCAACGTCGAGAAATCAAAATTTATGACAAATCTTGTTCCCAGTTCTAACATCAACATTGGGGATAATGAGATTGAGAGGGTTGACAGTTATGTATATCTTGGCCATGAGGTTCGTGTATCGAGAGATAATACGGGAAACTTAGAGACATCTTCATGAGCGATATTCCTATATATTTGAAAAGAAAGGCTTTCAATCAATGCCTGCATCCCCGTTGGGTTACGACATACGGTTTTGAAACTTTAACATTAACGCTGGCCATTACCAGGAGGCTCAAAGTAACGCAAAGAAAGCTGGAAAGGTCGATGCTGGGTATAACCCTGTGGGACCACATACGAAATGAAGACCTACGAAGAAGAACTGGTGTAAATGATGTGGTCAACATTGTGGCAAAGCTCAAGTGGAACGGGGCGGATCATCGTCGCAAGAATGAAGGAGTCTTCGATCGTTGACAATTCCTGGTCTTCAACGCCCATTTGATCATCTTCCACTACATTTTTTTCTGAATCTGTTAGATTTTTACTTGTTTCACTTTTATATGTACTGCTTTGGTATTTACCGTGGGCCTGGGTAAATACCCGGATAAATACCCATTTTATAAATACCTACCCGCCGGGTATTTACCCACCGCCCATCACTGGTATTAACACTATACCGAGAACTAGAATCATTTGGGTTTAGCCACACGACTCTAAAGACGGCTAAACCCGAATGATTCTAGTTCTAGGTATAGTGTTAGTTCTAGTTTTATACTTGCAGTGCTACTAGAGCTAACATAAAACCTAGAACTAAAAACATTTGGGTTTAGCCGTCTTTAGAGACGTGCGGCTAAACCCGAATGTTTCTAGTTCTTGGTTTAGCGCTGCATGACGATTAAAACTAGAACTAATACAAGACCTAGAACTATACTCTGTTTTTAAACCAGGAGGAGTAAACGCGAAAGTCAGATTTACACTAGGAAAAATCACCAGAAAATATCACTAGATATTTTGGCGGAAAATTAAAATTAATAATTATTCTTATTTATTTATTTACTTATTATTGTATTTATTTTCGTTTGTTATCGTCAACACTAAACATACAAATTAACATTGAAGTTATGAGTGTATTTATTTCAAAATATAATAAAGAAGGGTTTAAGAACACAAAAGTTACAATAATGAACGAAACTGTCGAATTGTCAATAACCTAACCTTCAAATTCAAAATCAAAATTGCCTGTGTGTGAACCTTCCTCGCATTCAACCAATAACGTGCAAGGTCAATCTGGTGACAAATTTAAAATACTCCTCCTGGTTTAAAAACAGAGTATAATTGTCAAAGAAAACTTCAAGGTATAATTAATGTTTGTAAACAAAACTAACCTTACCTAACATTCCTTCACGCTATAATTGACATTACAAAAGAAAACTTCACGCTATAATTGCCATTACAAATTGCCAAAGAATACTTCATGGTATAATTAATGTTTGTAAACAAAACTAACCTTACCGAACATTCCTTCACGCTATAATTGACATTACAAAAGAAAACTTCACGCTATAATTGCCATTACTAATTTCCAAAGAAAACTTCATGGTATAATTAATGTTTGTAAACAAAACTAACCTTACCTCACATTCCTTCACGCTATAATTAACATTACAAAAGAAAACTTCACGCTATAATTGCCATTACTAATTGCCAAAGAATACTTCATGGTATAATTAATGTTTGTAAACAAAACTAACCTTACCTCACATTCCTTCACGCCATAATTGACATTACAAAAGAAAACTTCACGCTATAATTGCCATTACTAATTGCCAAAGAAAACTTCATGGTATAATTAATGTTTGTAAACAAAACTAACCTTACCGAACATTCCTTCACGCTATAATATAAATATACTTGCTCAACTTAAAATTTCTGTAGATAATACATATGTCCCTCTTAACGAAGTAGTAAAAAGCCTTGGGTTAATTATTGACAGCGGCCTTAAGTTTGCAGAGTTTATTAATAAATGTACACAACATGCATATTGTAATTTAAAATTAATTTACAATAGCAGACACTTTTTAAATAGAAAAACGAAAGTTATGCTATGTGAATCATTGGTGTTATCGAATTTCAATTATTGCGATGCTGTCTATTCATCTTTTATTTCCTATCTGTATAAAAGAAAGATACAAAAGGTGCAAAATTCGTGTTTGCGGTTAATTTTCGGAATTAGACGGCGACAGCATGTTGGTCACCGGTTGCTTGATTTGAATTGGTTGAATATGTGTAATCGTCGGGCATTGCACTCAGCTTGTCTATATCACAGGATTATCACCTATCAGAAGCCTTCATATTTATATGATAAGATTACATTCCGATCTGACGTGCATACATTGAATGTAAGATTTAGAGGCACGCTGACTCCCCCGATACATAGCCTTCAGCTCTTTAAGAAATCGTTTACATACCAAATTGCTAAAATATACAATGATATGCCGTTAGATGTAAGATCGTCTGCAACCGTATACACATTTAAACGGAAATACTCTAGGTATTTGTCTGGCTTGGCTTGAGGTGTCGTTGTCTATCGCATTCGCATTTTATCTTGTCGATGACGAGGACGACATGTTATATATTTTTTTTCTTCATTTGTTTATTATTTGGTTAGTGTTCAAGTGTGTGCAAGTTTATGTGTTGAGTTTTTGAGCGCTGAATTACCTAACTTTTAAATTCAAAATCAAAATTCAAAGTTGCCTGTGTGCAAGGTTTATATATTAAAGGTTGTCTAAGTACCTATGCTGCAATACTTTGATTTAGTTTGTGGGCGAGGGGCAAGAGCAGGAGTTTTTCGTGACGTAAGCGATCACGGATTGCGCACGTACCTCATGGCCATGTGGTACTCCATGCATTTGTTTAATTTGAATTGCTTGGCGGTATTATTTTCCACATGTGACGTAATGCGCAGTATGGTTGCGTACGAATCTAGACAACCTCTTATATATAAACCTTGGCCTGTGTGTGAACCTTCCTCGCATTCAACCAATCACGTGCAAGGTCAATCTGGTGACAAATTTAAAATACTCCTGCTGGTTTAAAAACAGAGTATAGAAACATTTGGGTTTAGCCGTACGTCTCTAAAGACGGCTAAATCTGAATGAAAACTAGAACTACCACAAGACCTAGAACTAGAAACATTTGGGTTTAGCCGTACGTCTCTTGAGACAGATAAATTGTTATTGTTACGGCGCGTCACGGTTGATTTTAGCCCCCCATTTAAACCCCCTTCCCCACAAACAATTCTTCTCACCGCTACCCTTTACAGATTCCGAAAAGCAGTAACAGAGAGAAGGAAAAGGAATTTGTTGATGAATACCTTTGATACCTTTGATGAATACCTTGTTATCTTTATCTTTCTCTATCTTCGGCCCTCTTTTCCATCTGATCCTATAAGGTAAAAGTATTAAGTTGTAGCAAGTTGAAACTTCATCAGTCCTAAAAAGAAAGAAAAAGATTATTCAAAATTTTAATTAAAAGCTAACTTCACCACGAAAAATTTATTCAATACATTTATGAAGTTATCCACTAACCCCTAAAAATCAATTTTATTCTAACCTAAATTCTTAAGCATATTTTAAATCAAAACAATTTCAATAAAACTATATAAATGCCTTTTACAATAGATCAAGACAAATTTCTTTTGGAAGCTTATTTTAGAACGGGCGAAAAGGTGGCAAAAACTTGGATGTACGATATAAGAAAATGCCAGTCGGAGTTTTATTTAAAATATCCGGATGAAGAGCAGATAGTTTACGATGTTTTCGCTCAATATGTAAGAAGATTAGTGTCTAGATTTAATAAAACCGGAGGAGTTTGTAAAACAGTGCCGAAAAGGAAGGCCTCGAAAGTAACGGAAGAATTATTGAAGGAATTTGAGGTTATGCTAGAAGAGGACCCAAGGAGATCTATAAGACAAATAGCTAAAATAACAGGTTAATTAATTTGATTTAATTTTATTTAAGCTAAATGAAAAAATTGTTTTAGGGATATCATATGGTTCATGTCGGAAGGCTTTAGGACTGATAGAATCCTTTAAAAATCAAGATAACCAACAAAATATAGTTGATACAAAAGAAACGATATCGTCTTTGCGTATTTAATAATTAATAATATAAGAAAAAGTTAACAAATTTTGTTTCTATTGTGATTCGTAAATGTTATTAAAAATAAGTTTTAATGTAATATTTACCGTCGATGAATAATCATTTGCTTTATTTATATCGATTTTGTGGAATCTCGTTGAATAAATAAAACTTAGTTAACACTAACTATAAACAAAAGAGAAAAAATGCTTAAAAACTTGAATTTGACAGATTTCGCGTAGCTCCATCTATTTATAAAACCAAGAGATAACTAAATTGTGTTAAATGAAGTTATTAAATAGATTTATTGTTACTTTTGTATTAAATAGTTAATTTTAATAACGTATTTTATTTAAATTTATTATAATTGTTAAATAATATAAATTAACATTGCAAATTTTGTAACACATATTAAAAATGTAGGTAAAGGTGTTATGGATAGGTGGCGCTAAAACGAAAATTTTTACTTGCAATATACAGGGTGAGTTTTTTTCCATATTTAGTATAGACCTTTGTATAGACACAGAATAACCAGAAGTGACAGTGGCAGTATCCCGCCAAATCTGACGCCATGTTATAGCGAGTTACCAGGGTATGTTACAACAAAAATATACAACAATCTAGCGTTTAATAACAATTAAAACTAGAACTAAAATCATTTGGGTTTAGCCACACGTCTCTAAAGACGGCTAAACCTGAATGATTTTAGTTCTAGGTATAGTGTTAGTTCTAGTTTTACACTTGCACTATTGCTAGAACTAACATTAGACCTAGAACTAGAAACATTTGGGTTTAGCCGTACGTCTCTTAAGACGGGTAAACCCGAATGATTCTAGTTCTAGGTTAGTTCTATGTAGTGGTAAGTTTTTTGTGATTTTGCCACTCATGTCACACTTTTGCCAATATATTCCTTTTGTAGCGAGTGTTGTGATCGTGATTGTCTGCATTGTTTTGTAGCGAGTCTTTTTTGTTGTGAATATACTCAAGGCAGTTAAGTATAAAACAGCATGGCAAGGTGACTATTTTTAATTTTATGAAGTGAGTTCTTTAGCTCTCATGATTTCTTAGCCCAGCTAATATACGAATTGCCCTTTTTATATTATAAAAATGGCTTCCATTTCTTTTGATGCACCCCACGCAATAATCCCATACGTCGCTATACTGTGGAAATATGCAAAGTATACGCTACACTACGCAGTGTCTCTCGGTGGTAGGTTGCAACGTATAGTCTTAACACAATATAAGGCATTTGATATAAGTCGGATATGTGTTGGGTTCATTTAAGCGTTTCGGAGATGATAATTCCAAGGAACTTTATGTATTTATCGGTTACCTCATCATTTTGTTTTGTGTAAAAGGTGAGTATATTTGTTTTTTTTTTATTTAGTTTCAATTTGTTTATGGAAAACCAGTGCTCTGCCTTTTCAATGTTTTGTTTTTTCTTCAAGCTTCTTGATGTCACCACTTCTTGTAACGCAAGATGTGTCATCCGCGTAAAGACAAATTAACTCTGTTGGAATATTTTTTGGCAAATCGTTAATATATATGAGGAATAGTAACGGTCCCAAGACCGAACCCTGGGGTACTCCTGTTGCCACTTCTCTCCAAGTTGATTGTTGACCTCGCCAAAAAAACTGATTGCTTTCTTTCTTGCAAATATGATGGTAGAAATTTCAATGCATTTCCTCTTATTCTATATTTTTGTTGTTTGCGTAATAATATTGAATGGTTCACCGAATCAAAGGCTTTGGTTAGGTCGTAAAATGTAATTTGAGTGAAGTTTTGTTGATCAAAATCGTGGATTATAGCTTCTATTACGCTGAGTAGGGCAGTTATCGCAGACCTTTGTTTTTGGTAGTCTACTATTGTTTTATTTAGTACACTTTCAAATATTTTTGATAAGATTGGTAAAATAGATATTGGTCTATAGTTGTTGCATATACCTTTGTCTCCTTTCTTATATATAGGTGTTATCTTCGCCAGCTTGAGCTCTATCGGAAAGATTCTCTCCTATAGACATTTGTTTATGCCAAAACATAGGTGTTTGCTAATTATTGGTTCAACTTCTTTTATTAGCTTTGTGGACAGTTCGTATATACCTTTGGTATTTTTTGCTTTTAGACTCTTTATTGTATTTCTGATCTGTAGCTCTCTTACTTCACTTAGTGACTCTATCGCCAAGCTTGTTGAGTTGATCACACTAATTGCATCAACATAGCTGGTTGTTAGCAAAATACGGTTTCTCAAGAAATTACCTCACCTACATCAGTCGCACAGTAGTAGATGCGAATAAGACCTTAAAAATGTACACTGATGGCTCAAAAAGACGGAACGGGGCGGGAGTGGGGGTCTTTTCCCATCATCCTCGAATACGCCTCTCAGAACCTCTAAGTAAAGGTACCTCCGTCATACAAGCGGAACTCGCTATAAAACTTGCTGCTGACTATATTGTTGACTCCAACGAACGCGGTAAGTGTTATACTATTTATACAGACAGTAGGCAATCTGTTTTAGCGTTAAGATAATGTCTGCACTAATAATGGACTGCCATCTAGCACTGGAAGAAGCCACGAAATACAATCGTGTCACTATCCAATGGATCAAGGGGCACTCCGGCCCTATGGGTAACAAACATGCGGATAGACTGGCAAAGCGTGCTGCCAGCTGCGTTCTCTGTGCACCCGAGCCGATAATTACCACTCCTTAGCTACTCATATCAACATGAGTAATATGCTTAATATTACTCACAACAAATTCCTAAACGCATGGGACAAAACTCCGGGCTGCTATCTTGCTAAGGATCTGTTAAAATATCCTTCAAAAACTACAGCTCAGTTTTTCGTAGGGCTCGGAAAAAACGCTCTCCAATTAGCAACAGGTCTCCTCACGGGACACTGTAAGGTAAACAAGTACCTTCACAATATGAAGCTTGCAAACTCTCCTCTCTGTCGAGTCTGTGAACAGGACGACGAGATCGCTAGACACATCTTGTGTGATTGCCCCTCTCATGCCGACCACAGGTGATATCAGGAACTTACCTCTGAGTAATATCCTGGCCTTCGGTATACTCTTCCACATCCAGATCGGTTTTTATGACAGTCATAAATAAAAGCCGGGGTGATTTTTGCCCGCTTGAGTACTTGAAAAGATTTATAACAGTCAGACAAAGACAGGGTCGAATTTAAATTTTTTTAAACTAAAATTTAATTATAAAAATTAATATAAAAGTCTTAGAAAAAAATATTAATTTTAGGAATGTCTAAATAATAGAATAACAAAATTTTAAAGAATCTAATTATCTTCCGCTCTTTTTGTAATTAGACAATGCATGCATTCTCAAAACATTTCTTAGAAAAAATATGTACTTAATATTAGAAATACAACAAATAAGAGAATAATGAGTATTTATATATCACCCTATTATTTTTCTACAATTTGCAAGTAAAGTGTGTTTTTTAATGCGGCCCTGAGTGAGGAATCCCAGCATTCTACAATGGGAAACTACCTGGTGCAACCCCGTCTTTGTTCATTTTACAACTACAGTAGGAAAGTGGCAGAGTCATAAAAACCGATCGCCGTGTGGACGACTATAATTCCCTAGGCTAGTTGATGTGAAAAGAGGTTCTGTTGGGAGTATGTACAAGGGGTCCAATGGGGCCTAAGTGCGGTGTGCGGGAACGCATGCACTCTCGTTTTCTTATATACATACATAGCTGATCGAAGAGTGTTTCGATACAACCTCGATTTAAGAGAAGAAAAGGTTTAAGTCTTCGACATTTAATGTTGAATCTTCTGCTGGTATTTTCCCGGATTTTCCAGTTTCTTGTTTGACAAGTTTCCAGGCCGCCAAAATTTTGTTATCAGACTTGTTTACATACTTTCCATAAGTTTTTTGCTTTCAATTTTAGATTTGTACCCCTACCAGATTTTTGAACTTTCTTCTCAGGGAACGCACTTTGAAAGCATTTGATAATATATTTATGGAATATTGTACAACAAATTTCCGCGGTATTTGTTTTTAAGTATATGGGTGCCCAGTTGATGTCTTGTAATAAGGTTTTAAATGTCAGCATGTTTTTAGTGTTCATTCTTCTACATTTTATTTGTATTTGCTTTTCTGTTTTAGAAGATAGTTTGAAAGTAAGTGATTTCTAAGATGCAAGTTCATGGTATATGTTACAATATGATGGGTGTATCTGTCTGTGAATACATTGTCTACGCAGCGTTTCCCATTAATTCTGGAAGAACTGTTAAAGATAGGGTGTAATCCAAACTCGGACATTTCCGCCAGGAAGTCGTCTCTTATAGTACTTTTTTCATGAATGCAGATGTTATAATCTCCAATTACAAATAGATTCTTACATCGATGTGTTTGTTTTATGTGTGTAGTGTGTCTTCAAGCCTTCTAATTATATTATTTTTGTCACCAGTTGGTGGATGATAGATACAAATTATTATAGTGCTAAGTTTTGGTAGCGCCACAGAGCAGACTCCAAAACATCTTTCTTTGTTGTAAGCAGAGATATCGATGTTTTGAAAAGTTTTATGTGGGACAAAGTAGGAACAGTAATATTGCATCTTAAGTGAAATTCACTTATAGATATAAATACATATAATATTTTAACATTATTTTTATTTAATTCTCATTCGTTACACAATCAACACACAACGTACGAGATTTTTAATCTTTTTGGAATAACCGTTAAGTCTTATTAGGTTAAAATCGAATCACAGTTAAAACTTAGGTTCTAGTTTCGTGAGGAATAATTAAAATACGTATAAGTAAAAAAATACACAACCAGTCTGAGTAAAAATTAATTAAATTAAAAATTGCTTAATTCTGAATTAATTCTTTTGTAATGCCTCATAACTAAAATTAAAAAAAGAAGTGCTAAATAGATTTATGATTATTTTATCTTCATATCATCCTCGTTTTCTAACTTTTAATAATATTTTTAAGTACCTCCCCAATGCTCAGCTCGCCATAACAAAACGTACATATTTTGTTTTGCTGTTGCAAAACTAATTTGACTCGAAACCGGGCTTTGAACGGAAGCAACGTTTACAGTTACATCTGTATATCGGTTTAATAAACTTCTATAACCTCTCCCTATAGTCGCAATTAACGGGGTGTATTCGTGTCTGTCGTTACTCGTTTTTAACCGCGCCAATGGTACAATCGATCTAACCTCTTCTTCGTACGGTCTAAAAATCGTAATCGGTCTTAATGTCGCTTTTTCGGCAACGATAACACAACCCCAAGTTGTTCCAATGTATAATTCATCATTTAAAACCGCAACGCTGGTTACTTGACAATTTGTTGGGCTTAAATGTTCCTCGATTGCGATTGATTTTAAACTTTCTGAGCATGGTACTAATTTTGAACAATCCAATTTGTTGATAATCGAACGCGTTTTTTGATCCCATTGATAAACGATACAACCTGGATGGACGTAGGACCAAACGTTTAAACTATCGGAAACTAATTTCTTAACTTGGACTGTTTCGATTATCGGTTGGTAATGATTCACAATTTCTTGACTAACCACGCCGTGATCTTTTATTGAGTAAATCGATATTTGCCCTTCCGATTGGCCACACCATAATTCGCAAAGTCTTTCCTGTTCTTCGTAAAGATAACACATACAAGTTATAACACTGCTTGAACCTAATTCCGTCATAACAAAGGTGCCTTCAGCTGCGGTTGGAGTTCTTGGTAAGGTGTCGGAGTTGAGTAAAAATAATCTTCCATTCGATAAAGTGCACGCAACTCGTTTTAACATTGGTAAATATAAAAATGATTCGACGCTTACGTTTGGTTCATTTTCTAATGTGTATGAGAAGATTTTGTAGCCATCAGTAACTCTAAAGGAATAATTAATATAAGTGGTTACACTAGTCTACAAAAAAAATTCATATAATGTACATTTGACGCCACTGTATTATTCTTATTCTTTTTTATTCTTATTTTTATAAGATGCTTCTTGCAGGGATTATTTTCAAACGTTAACATTTAATGGGCTGGATTACTACTTGTTTTTCTCGGGAGCGAACAAATTGCAGAAAATGGCGTGCTAGCACGTGCTAGGTATTCGTATTCAGTCAGAATACGAACCGATATTTTATGTACATAAATGTACTACATAGCATAACCAATAAGGACGAAAGCCTCCGAAGATGGCGTAGATCGCCGAAACGCGTCAGGCAGAGTGTAAAACTTAATATATCAATAAAAGCATAAATATACGTTTAATTATTTTCATATACATATATTGATAACAAGGATCCACATCATGATTAATTCACTGAGTAAAACAACGGCAATATGTGTTAGGAATACCGAAAAATATAGAAACAGGAAAAACCTGGGCATCTTCCTATTGTAAAAGTACAAACCCTATGTAAAAAATAAGACGGAATTTTTGCGGCTCTCCAAGGCGTTTGAGTGAATTTTGTATTGTGATTTTTGATTAAAAAAACTGTTTTTCAATTTAAATATCCAATAAAAATTACAGCATTTCGTTTAAAATAACGAAGTTGTAGGCTACTTCCGGTACACTGGATGTGGCAGCCATCTTGAAATTATTTTAAATCATAATTCTTTCTAATTTCTCCACCGATTCTCATCCTGCATACCTTGTTGTCTTCTAAAAAGAGCAAACTTTACGTAGAAGGTAAAAAAGAATTTTTCTGCGACTCTCCACGGATATTGAATGAATTTTTGGTTCACATTTTGTTAAAAAAAAATCCCTTATTCACATATTATGGGCCCTTATTTTAAAACTACCGAACCGATTGGAATATGTATTAATATTATTTCATCTATCAGGTCATCTCTAACTCGAGGTATGCTGCAAATAGTCAAATTACCCCTAAACAAAAATCATAGCTCCAAAACGTATCCATAGAAAAAATTTTAAATGTGATTTTTGGGTTTAGGAGACCAAACTACATAAGAAAAATACGGTGGCGTCAAATGTACAGGGTGGGCAAATTTGGGTGTTATTATAGGCTCTCTCAGAAACTATAAGAGATACGAAAAAAGTAGGTGCCATGTCCCGGTCTCTTTTTTCGACACTAATCCAATCCCGCAAATACCAAACCTCTATCTTCTTTTGTTTTTAGGTTATAACCAAAAAGGCAAATTTTCGTGATTTCAAAAAATGCTCATATTTCGTTTATTTTTGAAATTGGAAAAATGGGGTTGATACGTTCTTAAGGCACTTTTTTAAATAGAATATAATAATAAATAAATTTATTGCCATAATGTAGCGCACAAAAAAAATTTATAATCAAAAACTTAAAACAAAATGCCACGAAAAACAAGGTGCCGGCAATCTCAGTGGAGAAGGGGTGGATTTCTTTTTTTTTTATATAGGGCGCCAGTGGATCTACGATAGTATTCCTTGTCTCAATGCCAATCACAACAGGACCCACTCTGAAGTGAAAGTGAATGACGAAAATCAAAGAAAACAAAACGGATAATAGTAATAATAATACTCTATTAATAGAATTAAAAAAAAATGAAGTAATTTTTCGTGAAAGTAAAAAAAAATAAATAAATCAATTATAATAATAACCATTCAAAAACTATGAGAAACAAAAAATTAATTTAATCAAAGTTTACTCGAGTTAACTGTGATCTTACAAAATCAAAAAAAAATAAGACAATGAACTAAAAATAAACTAAACCAAATAATAATAAATAACCAATTATTTCAGGTGAGTATAAAAATATCAAACATAATTCTAGGTAAGTAACAATAAACTGTTCTATTTTTTTTTATATATTTTTTCCTTTTTTTTTATCTCAAACTTTATTATATTAAATTATATATTTAATTCAATATTTTTCTCAAAATATATATAACGTTCATATATTTGAAAAACACGCTTTTTTTGTTTGTTAACAGGTTACGAAAAAGACGACTCGACGAATGTTCCGGGAACGAGAAAATTAAGTAATCTGACCTTGAAAATTCTGCACACGCTGAAAATTTTACATTCCTGATGATAATTCTTTATCCGGAAAAATCATACGATCTTGGGAACGACGGTTTTTAACGATGTTCGCCTTTTGGATTGACGGACCGAAATCGACAGGTCGTAGACGGGAAAAATTTAGACCAAAAATAAATATCCAATACAAGAAGCTAAAAAACGCTAAAAAACTAGAAGCACGCGTAAAAACGCAAAACGTGGTTTGAAAAATCCTCCCAAAGGAGTACCGACGAAAATTTGCAAAACCTAACAAGAATTAATCGTCGAAAAAAATACACTATGAGACCCACAATCCCAAAATAACTTTGGAGGGCACTACTAAACCCTTAATTTGGTCTCAACGTAAAAAAAACGCACGCGGATGTTAATAAAATTTAAACCTTCGTCGCTAACTCAACGCTTCAACCACCTCTCCAAAATCTCTACGTTTTTAAGAACGGACCGCGCGTCAAACCCAGTTCGCCAAAAAAACACGATCCGAAAATTTAAGAAAATTTAACCCCTCATCTATATGTAACCCTTCAAACATATTTAAAATAAATAACTTTTTTCCAAAAAAATTTCGCGTTTTCAAATTATTTCAAATAAAACCGTTACAATAATAAGAAACAACAAATACAAATTAAAGAAAATGTATACATTTAACTTATCAGCATTACATTAATCAGCACGCACACATAAGGAACGACAAGAAAAGTAAGATTGAAACCAAGATAAACATGAAGAGGTAAATCCAAGGGCAGCTAGTGACGCCAACAAAAGATAGTGATCAACTGAATCGAACGCCTTGCTGAAATCAAGTAATACAAGGATGGTAACATAACGTTTGTCGCAAGCATACCTAATGTCATCTGTAATCTTAATAAGCGCTGTTGTCGTGCCATGACCCTTACGAAAACCCGATTGAAACTCGTTGTGCAAGTTAAATTCTTGTAAATACTCTTGAACTTGTAAATAAACAAAGCGCTCGAGAGCTTTAGATAGAACAACGAATATACTGCCATTGAAATATTTTAAACATACTTGGTGATTTTTGAGATACAACACAAAGTTGTATTTTTTTAAATACAAAGTATACTTTATTATGATGTTACTGAAAAGAGCATATTTTTAGCTTTGAATGATGTATCGCATGTATGGTGTATTTGCAGAAAATAAGCGTTAATTTTCAATTCCAAAGTAGTAAGCGCTAATGTTCAAAATTTTGATTATAGTAGGCGGATCCGGACAGTAAACACTATCTAGTTACTATAATATGGTTTTGCACGAATATGACAGAATAAAGTTGGTTTTGTACCATTATTCAGGATAAAGTTGATAAAGATTTGCATCAACGAATAAAAACTTTGAATAGTTAATTTAAATTTCTCATGATCTTATCCCTGACTTTGTTCACCAATAAAAAATGATTTGTAGATAAAGTTTGTTTGTTAAAAATACAAGAAATGTATTAATTAATGAATACTTAAATATAAACAACAACTTCAGGAACTAAACAGTCGCAGACTGTCATCTTCTACTAAACTTACTGGTTGTAAGGTTACAACAGCATTAATGAATGAAATATTCGGTAGTATTTTCCCAGTTTTCCCCAAACATAAGATTCACAAGTTTTTTGATATCAGCAATGTTTTCTTTTGAAATTGGGTGAGATAAAAATTAGAAAATTAGGGATCATAGCGGACATTCCATTAAAATACCGATTCAATGGGGATATGAAGACTAATGTATCATCTTCAAGGCGGACTCCAATGTATTTTATATTTAATTTTATCGTTTTATTCTTAAGCGGGAAATTCGTTTTGAAAAATTCATGAATGAAATGATCAGTAAACTCACGTTGCTATAGTAACTAAATGGCATCATAGAAAATAGCGCCATCTGTTGGGGATATTTTGGAATTATTTAGCTAAGAACAGAACCACTACAATACAGGTTGGATTGGGTTTGTATATAAAAGCTCCAACCACAAAATAACTGCTTGGAAAGTGTTTGGAGCTACTATGTGGCTCCAATTAACGTTCCGACTGGTTGGGAATCCCTTAAATGCAATTACCTATGGCAATTACACCTGTCAAATAATACCGTACATATCGCATCATACGACATGTGAGATTGCATCTGACGAACTTCCAACAACTTATAACGTTAGCTGAGACAAAGCTATAATGTCAGTTATAATCTAATTATTTAATCATACCATTATTACTTTATTATACCCTTACCGAAAAATCACTTTAAAATGACGTTTTCATCTGTCATTCTGAACTAACTTCAACTTTATAATTTTAAAAGTTGAAGTTAGCGGCAAATTTAAAAATATAACACGAATTGGAATCTGTACCTTTTAAATTAAAAGAATGATACTGGTAATAATTGTTATTGCTGTCTCTCATCATTCCCACTATTAATAATAAAATTGTTAGTTTAATTAAATAATTTCAGTATAGACGGTAAAGCCATCTTACGGTGGAATTTCGACATATAATCAGTCCCAAGTTCCAAGGTCTATAGAACATAAGGTTACCCAATACCGATTCTCCTCCTCTGACAGGCAAGGTGGGTCAGTGACGTAGCTGGTTCTATGAACAACACAACACGATGCGAAGTTTAAATATTTTATATAGACTGTACCCAAGACTGTACCACAGTATAGGCACGTATCGGCTATCTTTTATTCTGACTGTATCGAACCAGTGACGTCAATTTGCGGGGTAATAATCGATACTACAGAGGCATAGGGAATGAGGTAACCTTATGTTCTATAAACCTTGCCCAAGTTCTCCTATCAAAGATCCCTGGGGCGAGTGGCATTTAGCGTTTTCCCCGCCTACTATAATTAAACATTTGAACTTTATGAACATTTTAGAATTGAAAAATAACGCTTATATTCCGCCAATACACCATGCGTGCGAACATGATTGAAAAGCTAAAAATATGCTCTTTTCAGTAACATCATAATCAACTATAGTTTGTATTTAAAAAAATACAACTTTATGTTATATATCAAAAATTATCAGCTATGTTTAAAATTTTTCAACGTCAGTACATTCTATTCAAGAAAGTGTCTTAACCCTTCGTCTGTAAACGGTTTTTTAGCATCTTCCGTCTGTAAAGGTGGGTCTTTCGGGTTCGGCCGTTCTTTCATCCTGTTAATGCACTCAAAAAATTTTATAAACAATTCATGATAATGTTCGAAACCTTCAACTTGATAAATCAATCACAAAATTACCGAAAAATTGATTTTTGCCTACATATTTTTTTATACAAATGAAGAAATTATTTGCCTAAACAGTTATAGTGCGAACAGGAAATACCCAAGTTTACAGAGGAAATGTATTAACTCCATTTCTCTAATTTCAAAAATAAACGAAATATGAGCATTTTTTGAAATCGCCAAAATTTGACTTTTTGGCTATTACTTAAAAACAAAAGAAGATAGAGGTTTGGTCTTTCCGGGATTGGATTAGTCTTGGAAAAAGAGACCGGGATATGGCACCTACTTTTTTCGTATCTCTTATAATTTCTGAGATAGCCTATAATAACTATTATTTGGGTAATATTTAATTAACTCACGAATAAGCGTGCACTCTGGCTGCAAAATCCCCAATCCAAATCGAATTCCCCACCGTGCAGGTCGCCGTTGGCCTAATTGGTAAAGTCATTGTGTGATATTGAAGCCAACCGCGATCTGCAGCCAATAAAAGATCCACCCTTGAATTTGCACACATTAACCAAAGTTCAGATCCGGATAAACCATCATCTAAAAAATTATTACTTTACAATAAATTAATTCAAAAAGATAATTTTTACCTGTTATATGTGTAATTGGGGCACTTGTTGTAGCTTCAACATTAGCTTGATGTTTCAAAGACATAACATCACTTAAATGAATAAATTCTGGTGCGCTAGCAATCGAAACTATTTGACTAGCCGATGGTCGATCTTTCGGCTGTTGAGACCAACAAAGCACCATCAAATCCAAACAATAACTAGGATACAAAGTTTCTCGATATGTCAACGGCGGTCTTCCCCCTTCTAAAATGCATTCTTTAACCGATTCGTGCCCCTCAAACGGTTGATGCAACGTTAATAACTCATAAATAAACATTCCGAACGAAAAACAATCGACTTTTTCTGTATACTCTTCTTCCCCATTATAACGCATGATTTCTGGGGCCATGAATCCTTCGGTTCCCCCAAAACCTTTCGCCCCGGACGGTAAAGTTAATCGGCTGATTCCATAATCGGCTACTTTTATGTGAACCTCATAATCGGGGTTGTCATGAAATGGGGGCGGCATCTCCCAAACCAAAACATTCTCCGATTTTAAATCACGATAAATGATATGTTGTCGATGTAAATACTCTATCGCTTTGGCAACTTGCAAAATAATCGCTTGTAATGTGTAAGGTCCCACTTTAGCTCCGCTTCTTCTATGATGTTTTAAAACCAAATCTAACGCTCCTTGGGGGGCTAAATCTAAAACTAACGCTAAAGGGCTGGTGCAAACCCCAACGAATGGGACGATATTTGGGTGCCTTAATGAGAGTAGGATGCTTAATTCTTGTCGGGCGGTGCAATACGCTTTACAAGCGTATTGAAGGGGGTCGCGATCCCATTTTCCTTGGGCCGCTTTATAGGCGATTATCGCGGATTGACGTGCGTTAGGACCGGGTTGGACGGGTTGTAGCATTTTCATAGCTACATCAATTACGGTGTTTGTACAACGATTTTTGCAAGTCCCTTTAAAAACAAAACCGAAGGCGCCTCTGCCTAATAAGCGCCCTTTTTTGATGTTTTCCGGTTTTATTAGGTATCTATCACCGAGATCTACGAATATCTAAAAAAAGAATAAAAGAAATTAAATATAACTGTAGCATGCTGACATATAATAAGAAGATACTTTAAAATTGAAACAAACTTTTTTCTGAATTTTTATGTTGTTAGAATTGATTACAAAATATTTTAAAATTGAAATTATCACCATTTTGGCCTTCTAATCCCGGTATTTGGTTTCGACAAGTTGAGGAGCAGTTTACTTTAGCTAACATTAGCAATGAGAAAACTAAATTTAACGTTCTTTGGGCAAATGAGATAACTGAGATAATCTCCACCCTACCACGGTGGTTATGGATCTCATTCAGAATCCTCCAGATACGAATCCATATTCTTTACTCAAAAAAAAAATTTAATTGAAAGATTATCTTTGAGTGAAGAAAAACGTTTGGACGATATTCTGTTAGGTTCTCAAATGGGAGATCAAAAACCGCCCGATTTTTATCGAGCAATGTTAACCACGGTGGATTTTAGGCTGTTAGTCCAAATTTACTGTTGAAGTTATGGGAAAGGAGACTACCTCGTGTTGTTTCTGTAGCACTCCCCGCTTCTAGCAAATAAGACGTTGTGGATATTCTTTCTATTGCCGACAGGGTGTGGGAATCAATGAATTTGACTTCGACCTTAACACATCTCCAGGAAGTTCAAAAATATCGCACCAGAACAACATCACAACACGACGAACTACTAACAACAATTTAACCCTTTGTGTCCCAAGAAGTCAAAAATTTTGAAACTTTGTGACAGAATTAAAACGATATCAAAATACACTCAGTAAAGGCTTTTGGAATCAATTTTAACAAAATATGCAATCCCCATTCCAGGGGGATAATGGTACTTGAGAGTACCGTCAAGCATCAAAATATATTTTAGTGATGTTGCTGTATACAAAAACTTTTATTACTAATATAAAAATAATACATTTTTTATTACTTTAGAAAATAAATAACACTTGCTTTAGCTAAATCACATTATGATATTCAGAAAAACAGTTCTTTCTTTCATTACAACATAAATAAACCTTGTACGCAGTTTGAGTGGGGTCTAGCTTTGGCAGAACAATTTTTACAACTTCCTCTTTCTACGGCGTTTTCGTGGCAAATTTGAATATTTATTTATCAGACCTGCAGCTACAGAACGACGAAAATCTGATAGAATATTGAGAAAAAACATATTGAGCAAAAACTAACATTTTCACATAATCTAAGTGTCACAAAAGATGCTAATTCAAAATTTTTTGGCAACCGCGTTTATTGAAATTAAGAAATAAAACTTATTTTAAATTGAAGCTTAAAGCTTTCTGTTTAAATCGATATGTAATAATCGTTGGGGTGGATTGGAAAAATATTTAAAAAAAAATGTGGAAACAAGACTTACATTTTTGTATAACCTAGAAGTGTCAAAAAAGATTATAAATTAAAAATTCTTGGCAGCCGTATTTATTGAAATTAAGGAACGAGACTTGTTCTAAATTTAAGCTCAAAGCTTTCTCTTTAAAATGATGTATAATAATTGTTGGGTTGGATTGGAAAAATATTAAGAAAAAAAATGTTGAAACAAAACTTACATTTTCGTATAACCTAAAACTATCAAAAAAGAAGCTAATTTAAAAATTCCTGGAAGCTGTATTTACTGAAATTAAGGAATGAGACTTGTTCTAAATTAAAGCTCAAAGCTTTCTCTTTAAAACAATGTATAATAATTGTGGGGTTGGATTGGAAAAATATTGAAAAAGAGATGTTGAAATAAAACAACTACATTTTCGTATAGGCTAAAACTGTCAAAAAAGATGATAAATTAAAAATTCCTGAAAGCCGTATTTATTGAAATTAAGGAATAAGACTTGTTCTAAATTAAAGTTCAAACCTTTCTCTTTAAAATGATATATAATAATTGTTGGGTTGGATTGTAAAAATATTAAGAAAAAAAATGTTGAAACAAAACTTACATTTTCGTATAAACTAAAACTGTCAAAAAAGAAGCTAATTTAAAAATTCCTGGAAGCGGTATTTATTGAAATTAAGGAATAAGACTTATTTTAAATTAAAGCTTAATGCTTTCTTCTTAAAATGATCTGTAATAATCACACCTAATAACCATTTATTAAAGAGATACCTTTTTGAACAACAAAATTCAACAACACCACGTTTCACTAAACTTCTAATCTCACATCTGGACGAATAAGTTTAAATATATCTAAAAACCCTACAGTGCGGATTGTGTCATTTTTTATACAGATTCTTTCTTATATAGTAGAAAGTACCGACAGCTCTATATGCGTCGAATAGATGACTACGGTTTAAAATGAGTGTTTAAAACTACCGGTACTTTAAAGTACCGTCGGGACACAAAGGGTTAAAATCTGATGTTAACTTGTCAAGAACTTTTAACTATTATTGCCATAGATAAGATATAATACAGGGTGATTCAAAAAACCGCTGACAGACTTCTAGGGCAGGTAATACATCAAAAATCCCAAAAAGTCTTAATATACATGGGTCGCAAATGCCTCCTTAACGAGATATAGCGGGTCAAAGTTTCTTTAAAACTAAACATAATCTGCAACCTGTATATTTTGTCCACAACTACCTTATAAATGAGTTTTCTAAAAGAAAAGGGTAGTCATTTTTCACAAATAATAGCGATGAATAGTCATTAATGTCATTATTTAATCAACTTGACAGGGTAATAATAATTATTTGAAATGTCAAAATTTCAAAAAACGTCAATTTAATTTAATTTTTTAATACTTTCTAAAGGTTTGACATTAAAAAAACTTAAATAAATTCCTTTTTTCGTATGATTTAAGCATAAATTAATTTTATTATTCTTTTGTAAAAGAAACATTACGTTTCATAAAGTTGACATTTAATTTTGACAAATTGTAGTGAAGTTGGTTACAGTTGGTAAAATTGAATTAGTGTCAAATTGACGTTTAAAATTTACTCAAAAATTTATTTAAAAAAATAAATTTATGGAATCAATTTCAATAGTAGTTGTGGACAAAGTATTTAACTCTACTCATATATATTCTACTCATATATAATGAGCTAATATTCGCTCAGGTTATTTATTCACTCTAGAGGCCAAAATTGAAAATATCGTAAAACCAACAAGTGCAATTATCTTGGCTAATAATTATAGGTGGAGTATTATAACCAGAATTATAACTAAGACATTATATGGACACTTTCTTACAGAGAATTTCATGACGTAGTCAAAAAAATTTTTCGATTTTAGATTTTGAGATATCATGACAATTTTCATTTTTTTAAATGGAAACAACCACTGATTATTCGTTTATTACATTCGTTATGTTTTTTTGATTACAAAAATGTAGGGTTTGACAGGTCTATTTCTTATTGTTTTAGAATAAAGCTAAAAATAAACTTTTTTTAGTATCGTTATTTACAGTTTCCTGTAAATTATAATTAAAAATTAAAAAAATATATTTCTGATATTTGAAACAAATGCATTTGTTCAACTATTTAATTTATATTTGTTTTACACAAAAGTTGGAATAGATTGCATTATTTCACATTTTTTATTAATATTTAATATTATTAAATGACTTAATAAATAATTGATAGATGGCGCTCATATATATTTTTTTATCTTTAATTTACAAAGTACCGCGGTTCATGAAGCCTGTTTTCGAGCCAAAATGGCTGTATGACAGCTTGTCACTGCATCTCACCACTTATTTACAAAAATATTGCCGTCTTGTTGCCTTTGGAGTTGCAAAAATGACAGTAAAAAGGACTTTCGACTCTTCAGAGTACCACGAGAAAAAAAGAAAGGAAATTTGGCGTAATGTTTTGGTTTGTAGTTTTAAATTTCCCGCTTGACTTTCGAGCCAAAATGGCGTCAAACCGCGGTACTTTGCAAATCTAGGGAGTTTATTTTTTTAAATTCAAATTAACATAGCAACATTTGTTTGTATAGAAAAATTTTCTGAAGTGTCAAATTAAAAATCCTGTTTTTTTAAGATGGATTACGAAAATTACGAAAAGTTTAACACGTTAGAATGTTACATATTAAAAAATAAAGTAAATTTTATATAAATTTTTAGTTATTGTACCGTAATTTACAGGAAACTGTAAATTTAATTTCTTTGGCGACACGAAAAAAAAGTTTATTTTTAGCTTTATTTTAAAACAATAAGAAATAGACCTATCTAGCCTTATATTTTTGTAATCAGAAAAAAATAACGAATTTAATAAGCGAATAAT
Source organism: Onthophagus taurus (assembly GCF_036711975.1). NCBI lineage: Eukaryota > Metazoa > Arthropoda > Insecta > Coleoptera > Scarabaeidae > Onthophagus > Onthophagus taurus. Next base: position 1,742,373 of record NC_091968.1, on the reverse strand, counting down.
CAGTGGTTGTTTCCATTTAAAAAAACGAAAATTGTCATAATATCCCAAAATCTAAAACCGAAAAATTTTTTTTGACAACGTCATCAAATTCTCTGTAAAAAAAGTGTCCATATAATGTCTTAACTATAATACTCCACTTATAATAATAACCAAGATAATTGTACTTGCTGGTTTTACGATATTTTCAATTTTGGCCTCTAGGGGAAAAACAAAAGACGATAGCGCTTTGAGGTTTTTGGCATTAGCAGTTCCTCGAAAAACGAGATCATGACATGTAAGCTACTTTTTTTCTAACTCTTATAGTTTCCGAGATAGCCTATTTGGACATCGAATTTGAACCACCCTATACATGTTGTGCACACGACATGTAATAACAAGATTATGTTTCTATATAAAATCATTACTACTATTATTTATAACAATCATTAATTCAAATTCATTCATTCAAAATTCATTCAATCAACGTGTTCAGTCATTTCATTAAAATATAATTGTTATTAAATAACTTATTTTAATAATTAATAACATTAAAATCTTTATTTATTTACCGTATCTGGAGCAATTTTCGCTAAATGAACATCACCATGATTCGGGCATTCAACATTTTTGCTACCATAAGCAGCCAAAATACATTCTTCAACCATCCAACTATAAAAAACATGTTGAACATCCTTATTTTCATCCGAATTTAAAGCGGGGTGACCTTCCACGGAAGGCATACGACTCGATCCGGCTGAATCCGGCCCAACGCCGCTATCACATTCGGAAGTGTAACTCTCTTGAGATTTTCGGATCCGATAGAAATTCGCGTCAATTTCATCCTGATTAAACGGTGGTTCCAATAAATGTTTACCAGGATCACCGGGAAAATGCGCCAATTGTTGCTCCATTTCATTTGAGTTTGATAAACATGTTGGGCAGGGTATTAAACGTGTAACTAAAAATTTTCCTTCTGATGTATGAACAAATCTCGTTCCTAACGTTGGGTACCAATCTTCTAAGAGAATATCAATATGATCAACAGCTAAAGCTAAAAGTTGCGCTGTTGATTCCGGGGTACAGTCAATAATTAAATCTTTTTTATCACATTTTAACGATTTAATTATCAATGAATCAACGGGGAAATATATTTCTAAAATGGAAGAATTTTGCAAATCAACATCGCACCACTGCCCTTCTTGTTTTAATTTAAATTTCATTTGGCGATAACAAGTCGCCGAACTATTTAGAACTTCCCTCATCCTAAATAAGGTTATATCACCATATTTTAATTGCAACCCAGTTTGCCACAAAACCCACTCCGCTTTTAAATCTAATAACTTCAACAATTCAAGATCTTGAACGACATCTTTTGGTAGAATAAAAAACGATCTTATTATATCAACGATTGAATCATCAGCGAGAATTCTCGACATTAATCTTGACCAAAACCCTGATGGAAAATACGACATCAAAAGTAAACGAGTTATTGATTTATTTGATGGGGAATTCGTGATTTGGTATAAATCGTTTGATTCATCTTGTAATTCTTCTAAAAAAATAATTTAAATTAATTAAAAACTAATTATAAATCATTTAATTTACCATTATTTGAGCTCGATGATGGTAAACTCATTTGAAACTTAGCCATGCTATTATCTCGATACAAAACGCTTTTTGGTGAAACCGAAATTTTTTTATTTCTAATCGCCCATCCTCTCGATCGTAACGGAACCTTAACTTTAACCATCGGATGAAATTGTCCCGGATATAATTGGGCTAAATAAATATCTTCTTCCGATGGTAATAATGAGGGTATTAATAAAGTTCTGGAGTCCCACGTTAAAGCCACTTCGAATTTATTTAATAAATTCACAATGTAACCCCTGGTGTCCATCGGCCCGATACTGCTCGCTTTGAAAATGTGTTTGAGGTCTTCTAATTTCATTATTCCCGTTCGGGCGAAAGGATTTATTTCGCGAATTGTTACAACGTGCGCGAGCATATCGCAAAGCCATTGTGGGTCGAGGAAATATAAATCTTTTAATGTCGCGTCGTCGTAGTGAAGAAGGACACCTAATTACAAAAAATTTCAACATTATATAAACTCGCAATATATGAATGCAATAACTATAATTATGAAACTACTATGCACTTGCACTATCACAAATAAAATGCAACATAGCCTAATAATACAGGTATTGGATAGTTTTGCAAAAGAAAAAAAGTGACGTTCTTACGATAATCCACTAACACTAGACCTAGAAAGTTTCGAGTTTTTGGCTGTCTTAAGAGACGCACGATTAAACCCGAATGTTTCTGGAATGTCTCGATCTAGTGTTAGTTAAAACTAAAATTAAAAGTAGACCTAGAACTAGAAACATTCGGATTTAGCCGCACGTCTCTCAAGATGGCTAAACTCGAATGACTCTAGTTCTAATTCTTGTGTTAGTTTTAGTGATAGTGTAAAACTAGACCTAGAACTAGAAAGTTTCGGGTTTAGCCGTCTTCAGACGAACGGCTAAACTTGAAACTTTCTAGTTCTAGGTCTAGTGTTAGCTCTAGTTTTAGTTCCATAAAAATATACAAAATAATGATATCTAATGGTAACTAGCGCTACACTGTCACTAGAACTAACATTTGACCTAGAACTAGAAACATTCGGATTTAGCGGCACGTCTCTCAAAACGGCTAAACTCAAATGATTTGAGTTCTAGGTCTTGTGTTAGTTCTTGTGTTAGAGCTAGTGTAAAACAAGAACTAACACTAGACCTAGAACTAGAAATATTCGGATTTAGCCACAGGTCTTTCAAGACGTCTAAACTCAAATGATTTCAGTTCTAGGTCTTGTATAAGTTGTAGAGACAGTGTTAGTGCAAAACTAGAACTAACACTAGACCGAGAACTAGAAACATTCTGGTTTAGCCGCACGTCTCTCAAGACGGCTAAACCCGAATGATTCTAGTTCTAGGTCTTGTGTTAGTTCTAGTGATAGTGTAAAATTAGAACTAACACTAGACCTAGAACTAGAAAGTATATTAGCACGAAGTTTGCGTTTATAGCGAGATGCCCGAATCTCGTTCGGGCAATTACTTTTCGGCTTACATGGAGATATTTTTACGAACATTGTTCATCTTATTTGCACTTTGATGGTGGATTTACCACTACATTTTAAATATAAGTAAAATAGATAATATTCATTTTAGAGTAAAACTTCTTATTATAACCGTTTTTATGCTATCTTTTGTTGATGTTTGTTTTAGTCAATTGTATGTTTGTTTTAGTCAATAATATTAGAAAGTGATGAGGAAATGTTGATAAGCGAATCAGAGAGTGAAAGTGATTTTTCAGAATCATGATCTTATGATTCTGATTTAAAGAACGAAAATGTCGTTAAATTCAGAGAAACCTTGTTCGCCAAGGTTTTCTTTTAGCGACACAGCTGGTGTAAATTTCTAATTTGACGATGACGCTGAGGAATTAATTTTACGTTATTTTGAATTTTTTGGAATACGGAAATCCTGGACATAATTATAACAGAGACTAAGAGATATGCAGTTTAATGTGGTACTGGAATTTCGAGAAGATTTTCACGTATGAAGAAGTGGAAACCGACAAATTATGGAGAATTGATGTTTTTTTCTGCTATTTAAATTTTGCAAGGTATTGTAAATAAATCAAAATGCGAATGGTACTGGTCGAAGAATGATTTGATTGAAACACCATTTTTCGCAAAAGTTATGTCCTGTAGACGTTTTAGTTTATTGAAGAATTGTATACATTTTACAAACAATGTAAGATATAATGCAGAAACGCACCCATATCCGAAACTAAATAAATTATGGCCTGTCATTAAACATCTAAATAAAAAATTTTCTTCTGCGATTACACTCAAAAGAGATGTAACAATAGACTATCTACTATATACCTCTAAAAAGAGGAATCCGAATGTTTGCCATTCATCATTTACAAAGGAAAGGGAACAATAATTGATAATAATTATAAAGACCAGAGAATGGAAACACATTGTTATGTCTTTGATGAGACTAACTTTGTATTTGGGACACCATTGACAATTTTTATACTTCCCCGACACGTGCAGATATTCTTTTGCATTTCAAAATCGATATATTTGGTACTATGAAATTGAATAGAAAAGATATGTCGAAAAATCTGCAAAATAAAAAGTTGAAAAAAGGAGAAATACTGGCATACCAGACAGGAAAAGTATGTGTTATGAAATGGAACCGACATAAAGGACGTTGGCTTCTTATCAACAATTTAGAATACAGAAATGATGAAGGCAGAAGTTGAAAAAAGGCAAGATTCTAAAAAAAATCCAAAATTTATCAATGATTACAACAATTCTAGTACAACAAGTTATCCTATTATCAAAATGCGCGGAAAGAAATATAATTATAAAATGTTTCAACACCTTCTTCATCAGACAATTTGGAATTCTTTTGGTATATACAAAACAGAAAGCTCTAAAATCATGTTTGGAAATTCAAAAAATTTATGGAAAAATATGGAAAAGTTGAAGAAAAACTCTCTCCAATACGTTTATAAAGTAGGATTGTGCATTGAATGTTTTAAAATATGTCATACCCAAATTTCTTATTGAATAAATTTAACTATTTTAAAATTAAATCATTTCATTTCTTGTTTTTTACTTAATTTCAGATTCCTTACTAATTTTTAAGACTTAAAGAGAAAATAAAATAAAACAAACTGACAGATTTTAAACACCTTTTCTTACAAAAATGAAACGCTTAAGTGGTTAAGAGACGCACAGCTAAATGGAATGTTTCTAGTTCTAGTGCTAGTGTTAGTCTAGTTTTATTTGTTATTCAGCGCTAGATTGTTGTATATTTTTGTTAAGCTATAATATGTTGAGGTTTTACTGTAATGTTAAATTATATTGACATGTTGCATTTTATGTGGGACAAACTAGGTATGTAGGTAGGTACGCCCTGGTTTCTATGGCCCATTATGTATGGAATATAGTATATATAGGTGCCCATTATGTATGGAACATAGTATATATCTTGTATAAACATTTTATACAAAAGTTGTTTAATATTTTATTTGCCATAATAAGGCAGTATTCAATTGTTTTTATTTCAGAAAACAAATGAGCAACGAATAACACTTAAAGTTCCTTAAATGGCAATGTACCCTCCAATAATTCGAGATACTTCGAGGTACCAACCAAAGTTGATACATACCAAGATATACAGGTTATCTAAATTTGAAGGGGTGATTTTTCAATGAAAATTAAGGGGGGTCTTTCATATAACTTTTTGGTCAAAACGGATTTTCCGGTTACCATAAAAAACGATAAATAAATAAACATATATTATTATCAAGTCAAAACCAGTCTAAACATACAAATTAATGTTGTTAATTTTTCTCAATGAAAAAGCTTCATAAAAGAAGTAATATTATTAATATAAATAATAACTTGATGTTGTAATTATGTAATTGTAATTATCACATCACTTCACATCAGAACTTTTTAATGCGTCTACATTTTTCTATTTAAAAAATTAATTTAAATAGAGAGATTCAATATGCAACATTTTTTTCAAGAAGAATTGTCGATTGCGGACGTTCACGAGAAGTACATAATGTAGTACTAGAGGAAGAACTTTTGTATCCTTGTCATCTGCAACGTGTTCAAGCGCCAATGCATTTTTTGCCAATGGATTCTTCAAATAGTTACACAAACCCCGCAGATTTTATGTCGTATTTTATTTACTGATTTTGTAACTTTTCAAAAGAATCCATCAGAAATTTTCATAATAATCACATATGGGCTGAAGAAAATCCACATAAAATTGTTGAATCCAATTTTCAACACCAATTTTCATTAAATGTATGGCTTGGTGTCATTGACAATTATTTAATTGGACCATATTTTTTTCCAATGAGATTAAATGGAGACGCATACTGTAATTTCCTCGAAGAGGAGTTGCCCCTGCTTCTTGATGACGTTTCGATAGAAATCAAGCGAGAATTATGGTACATGCGCATTTTAGTATTAACGCTCGTCGCTACGTAGACGAAGTTTATACAAAACGTTGGATAGGCAGCGGTGGTCCTCAGAATTGGCCAGCCAGATCTCCGGAATTAAATCCATTAGATTTCTGTATTTGGAGTTTTCTTAAAACCCTGGTTTACTCAACTCCTGTTGAAAATATTAAAGATTTACGGAATCGTATCATCGCATCATGTGAAACTGTTAGGAATACACCAGGAATATTTGAAAGAATACGAAATTCAATGAGGCGAAGGGTAGAATCGTGCGTCGCTGCTGAGGGGCGGCATTTTCAATATTTATTATGATTATTAATATTTTGTTAACGTTATTATTTGTTTTTGTAGTTTTGTTAATTGTTATTGTTATAATATTGAAAAATTTGTCATTATGACATCAGCCTACTTGATATTTTTACATAAATAATAACCATACTATGAATTTGTGTCAAATAGGTACTATTTTATTTTTTTATGGACAAACTAACAACTTTAGGAGAAAATGTTAAGAGACAAAAAAGTTGCATATTGAATCCCTCTATTTTGATTAATTTTTTAAATAGAAAAATGTAGATGCATTAAAAAGTTCTGATGCGAAGTATCATAGGGGTGGATTTTTTCACCCCCTTATAAAAACATATTGGGGTTATAAAAATCGTCAAAAACTATCACCTTATTAGTAATAGTTATCTACCAAATTTCATCCTTCCAAATTCCTCCATAGTGAATTTATTAAAGAACAATTTTTTTTCCCAGTTTTAGAGGGCTGTAACTTGGAGGAGAAGTGGTTTTTTAATTTTCGCTGAAAAATCACCCCTTAAAATCTTTCGCATCAATTTAGATACACCTGTATACTATATACCATACATAATGGGCATTTTTGTTCTTACCATTATCGTGTAAAAATAAAGTAGCTTGATGTAATTCACCAGCATCCCTGAAACTCCTTCCATATCTTTGTTGCATTTCCGTCGTAACAATCGTCCGATATTGTTCCGCATTTAAAACCGGATCTAAATTATTAATTCGCCTCTCTGCCGAAATATGATTAACAACATCTTCCAAAGCCAAATAAGAAGCGGGCACCTTTTGTTCTAAAAGTAACTCTTTACTTCCAGGCGGTCTCAAACTAAACACCGTGTCATAAATTAAATTGCACAATAATTTTATGTTATGCCTCGTTTTACAACTAATTTCAATCGTGTCTAAAACCCGAGGGAGTCCGCATTTTTCCGCATCGACTATATTGATGAAACGATCTCTTATTACTTGTTGGTATTCTTCGGAAACGGTTGGATTTCGTTCTTGGACGATGTCGTAGTGGGTTCCGATGATTAAAACGGGCGAATTCGGGGCCCGAGCTTGGATGTTGACTAACCATTGGAGGATTTCGTTTATTCCTTTGTAACCATCAGCGATTTTCCATACAACTAAATAAAGGCTACGCTTTGATAAGAAATATTGATGCGTTGCGTAGTATTCTTTTTGTCCTCCAAAATCCCATGTTCGGAAAATTACGGGGCCGTGTGTTGATTGATTTCGAATTTTTTTCTCGTAAATCCAATCTCCTATATCGACACCAACCGTTGATATATTTGTACCGCGACAAGTTTTTACGTTTATGTTTTTATTTCCCATACGTTTTGCCCAATGCTTAAAAAAAATAGTATATTATTAGACGAGCATATAATGAGGGCTATGTGAATAAAATACTATACTTTGTCCAGGACTACTGTTGAAATTGATTCCATAAATTATTTTTTTTAAATACATTTTTGAATAAAGTTTAAACGTCAATGTGACACAAATTCAATGTTACCAACTGTAACCAACTTCACAACAATTTGTCAAAATTAAATGTCAATTTTACGAAACGTCATGTTTTTTTAAGAAAATTAATTAATTTATGCTTAAATCATAGAAAAAAAGGAATTTGTTTACGTTTTTTTAATGTGAAACCTTTAGAAAGTACTAAAAAATTAAATTAAATTGACGTTTTTTGAAATTTTGACATTTCAAATAATTATTATTATGTCAAGTTGATTACCCGTAAATAATTAATTAATAATTAATTATTATTCACTCCGTGAAAAATGACTACCCTTTTGATTTAGAAAACTCATTTATAAGGTATATATTATAAGGTAGTTGTGGACAAAATAAATTATTATAACCTAAAAAAAATTTAAATAATCTTTGGTACCTCAGGTTTTTTTCTACTAACTCCTTCTTGTCTTAGTTGTTCCAACAAACTAGTTTTTCCAATCCCTTGAACGCCCACAATCATTAATTTTATTCTAGCGTACGGTCTGGCGTCTTCAAGAACCGATTTTAAATAACCAATAATATCCATCGTTTTATATTTCTTGCTGTCGATCATCGACTTAAGCGGTTCCTGCAACGAGCAACCTCTGGTGTTCAGATTCCACAAACGCGACAACAATCCCATTTGCGGCGGCAACTCGTTGATGTCTAAATTTAAATCGGTAAATTTAAAAATAGATTTAGTTTCGCGGATTTCTGGGCAATCTATCTCAAAATTTGTTTACCTAAGTTTCCGCTGATATTCAACACTGAGAGGTTATTTAGGTCGTAAATATTCGTTGGGACTTCTTTTAATAAATTGTTGCTGATATCCAACATTGATAAATTCGGAAACATTAAGCGTGATTTCCCAGAAGGTAAAGTCTGAAATTAAAAATTAATTAAATCAAAAATTAAGAACAATTATTTTTTTTACCCTTTCCGGGTCATCATCTTCTAAAGAAGTAAAATCCCCATCATCATCCGTGCTTAATTGTATTCTAGTTAATTTATTATCAGCAATAATCAACGTCCTCAAATTGTCCAACCTCAAATGTCTCCGATGCGAACAAACCGTGTGTAAAACCGTATTTCTTACGGTATTTCTACTTGGATTTTGCCTCCTAACTCCAATAACCGAAAGTTTATCCCTTGAAATTGCGGTATTCGTAGCGTAACAAGTCACATTGGCCATCTCCATAACATCTTGAGCTTCAACTTGAGGTAAACTCGGCCAAACGCTAATCTGATTGTGACTTAAATCTAATTGTTTCAACGTGCTTGGGTAACTGGTGATGTGGGACATTGAACGCAATGAGTTAAACGCCATGTTTAAACGGGTTAAATTGACTGCTAGGCAGGGTAAAACCACCGGGATGCTTGTAAATAGATTATGTGCGAGATTTAAGGCGGATAATTGGGATGATTTTTCCATTGTTGATTCATCGTTGTGAAGGATTTGTTCGGTTACATCAACACTTTTTGACCAAATGTGGTGTTTACTAATATCTAATTGGCTAAAAAAATTAATAAAATAAATACATACTGGGAATTTCATATAACTCGCAATATATGAATCTACTGTGCTCTTGCACTGTCCCACATAAAACGCAACACAGCTTAATAATACAGGCATTGGGTAGTTTTGCAAAGAAAAAGGTGACGTCCATATGATAACTCTGAGTTTCCGTCTTAAGAGACGCACTAAACCCAAAATCTAACGCTGAATAACAATTAAAACTAGAACTAACACTACATCTAGATCTAGAAACACTAGGATTTAGCAGCACGTCTTTCAAGACCACTAAACCTGAATGATTCTAGATCTAGGTCTTGTGTTAGTTCTAGTGATAATGCTAGTGTAAAACTAAAACTAACACTAGACCTAGAACCGCAACATAGAATGAAATTAGTACTAAACCCAATAGTTTTAGTGCAATAAAAATATGCAACATAGCGATATCTTATGCTAACTAGCGCTACTAATCACTGTCATTAGAACAATCATTAGAACTAGAACTAGAATCATTCGGGTTTAGCCGCACGTCTCTCAAGACGGCTAAACCCGAATGTTTCTAGTTCTAGGGCTAGTGTTAGTTCTAATTTTACACTATCATTAGAACTAACACTAGAACTAGAATAATTCGGGTTTAGCCGTCTTGAGAGAATTATTCTAGTTCTAGTGTTAGTTCTAGTGATAGTGTAAAATTAGAACTAACACTAGTCCTAGAACTAGAAACATTCGGGTTTAGCCGTCTTGAGAGACGTGAGGCTAAACCCGAATGTTTCTAGTTCTAGGTCTAGTGTTAGTTCTAGTTTTAGTTCAATAACAACATGCAATCTAGCGCTATCTATTGCTTAATAGCGCTACTTAACACTGTCACTAGAACTAACAGTCGACCTAGAACTAGAATCATTCGGCTTTAGCCGTTCGTCTCTCAAGACAGCTAAACCCGAATGTTTCTAGTTCTAGGTCTAGTACTGGTTCTACTTCTAGTAATAAACTAGGGGACTTTAAAGATATCCAAAAGCGTCCAGAAGCTTTCTAATGGTCTCTATAATTATCAAATAGTGTTTAAACACTTTCTAGACAGTTATAAAGATTTCCAGAAGATTTTTAAAGATGTTCGGTTTCTGGACTCCAGAAGTGTCTAGAAACTTTCTAATGATTTTTCGCTCGTCTTTCAAGACGGCTAAACCCGATACTTTCTAGTTCTAAGTCTAGTGTGTCACTTCAATAAAGATATATTATACAACAATCTGGTGCTGAATAACAAATAAAACTAGAACTAACACTAGACCAAGTTTCAGGTTTAGCCGTGCGTCTTCAGATATTTTCTAGTTCTAGGTCAGGTGTTAGTTCTAGTTTTAAATATTATTAAGCGCTAAATTGTTGTGTAATTTTACTGAAATAAAAGTAGAACGTCATTAGACCTAGAATTAGAAACATACAGGATTAGCTGTAAGTTCTTAAGACGACCAAAACCGCAAGTTTCTAATTCTAGGTCTAGTGTTAGTTCTACCTTTTGTTCAACGAAGATATACAACAGTCTAGCGCTGAATAAAAATTAAAATTAGAACTAATACTACAGCTAGAACTAGAAACATTCAGGTTTAGCAGTGCGTTTCTTAAGACGGCTAAACCCGAATGTTACTAGTTTTAGGTATATTGTACTTCCAGTGATAATATTAGTGACACGAAGTAATGAGGAAAAAAGATTTTTATCTTTTATTTTTCTGGAAAACCGCCTCTTGTGTAAATTCTTGCAAATTTTGAGGTTGAGCAGAATTTCTAATTAACTTACTTAAAACTGCACCGTATTCCTCATTACTTATACCATCAAACAGAGAAAAAAAATATTTTTGTCGTTTTGTATTTCTCAAGAAACAAGTTTTTTTTATATTTTTACAAATTTTGGGTTGATCAGAATTTCTGATCAATTTAGTTTTGCTTGCATCGTAGTCTTCATCATCTTAAAAAAGCAAATATGAACAAAAGAATCTTTTGCCATTTCGTATTTTCATTGAAAACCAGTTTTCCTTAAAATCTAGGAAATTTCGAAATCAACTGATATAATTCAAATTGCATCGTAATAGCCGTACGTCTCTTAAGACGGCTAAACCCGAATAATTCTAGTTCTTGGTCTAGCGCTGCATAACAATTAAAACTAGAACTAACACTAAACCCTGAATTCTAGCAAATTTCGAAAATAACAGAATTTCTGACTAATTTAAATTGCATCGTATTTCTCATCTACTAAGAGATACAAATACAAAAAGAAAATTATTTCTGCCAATATTTATTTCTCTGGAGGTGTGGTTTTTTTGTAATTCTAGTCGAGTTCGGGTTGAGCAGGATTTTTGATCGACTTAGTTTAAAGCGCATCGTATTCCTCATCATTCATAGCAACAAATAGAGAAAGAAAATTATTATTATCAGTTTCTATTTTTTTGTAGAAAATAGTTTTCTGGTATATTTACAAATTTCGAGTTGGACAAAAATACTGATCAACTTCGTTTGAAGTGCATCATATTCTTCATCATCTATAACAGCAAAACAAGAAAGAAAATACGTTTGACAGTTGCCAATTCTTTGAGTTTAGGCATACTTTGGAATACATTATTTTCCCTATATTCATAAATATGATATATCTTAGGATCTAAGCATCTATTTACGATTCTCGTGCAAATTGTTGTTTTGATGGCTTTATAAGGATAATTAACATCAACCAGAGAATTTCAAATAATATAACCTCAATCATTAAACATCGAGCGTAAATTTAACATGTAACTTCCACAAACTTCATCAAAATCTTTATTTTTAACAGGAAATTGACAAGAATTAACCCCACTTCAATAGTCACAAACCAATCTATGCAACATCATATAAACTTCCATGTTTAACCACAAGTTTAACTTCAACGAATCTTTAATTTTTGATCGAAAATCTAATTTCAACTTCAATTCAATCTAAATAAACTCCATCAAAACCTTCTTTATTAACAGGATATTCTTCATCAACCCCAATTCTAATCTACTAAACTTGACAATAATCTTCATTTCTAACAGGAAATTTAACATCAACCCAAGAACTTCAAAAAATCTAATTTTATCCATAAAACATCGTGTAATTATTATTTTTTGTTTACAAGTTTTACTGCAACTTCAAAAAATGTACAATAACTTGGCGTTGAATAAGAACTAAAACTAGAACTAACACTAGCACTAGAACTAATGCTAGATCTGGCTTTCTACATAGTACATAGTTCTACATAGTAACAGTGCTAATGTAAAACTATAACTAACACTATACCTAGATCTAGAATCATTTGGGTTTAGCCACACGTCTCTAAAGCCTGAACCCAAATGATTCTAGTTCTAGGTTTAGTGTTAGTTCTGGTTTTACACTAGCACTATTACTATGTTGAGCTAACACTATACCTAGAACTAGAATCATTTGGGTTTAGCCACACGTCTCTAAAGACGGCTAAACCCAAATGATTCTAGTTCTAGGTTTAGTGTTAGTTCTAGTTTTACACTAGCGCTGTTACTATGTTGAACTAACACTATACCTAGAACTAGAATCATTTGGGTTTAGCCACACGTCTCTAAAGACGGCTAAACCCCAATGATTCTAGTTCTAGGTATAGTGTTAGTTCTAGTTTTATACTTGCACTGCTACTAGAGCTAACATAAGACCTAGATCTAGAAACATTTGGGTTTAGCCGTCTTTAGAGACGTGGGGCTAAACCTGAATGATTCTAGATCTTGGTCTAGCGCTGCTTAACAATTAAAACTAGAACTAACACTAGACCTAGAACTAGAAACATTCGGTCTGAAGATGCAAGATGTTTCTAGTTCTATGTCTAGTGTTAGTTTTAGTTTGACACTAGCACTGCTACTATGTAGAACCCAACACTATACTTAGAACTAGAATCATTCGGGGTTAGCCGCTCGTCTCTAAAGACGGCTAAACCCAAATGTTTCTAATTCTAGGTCTTATGTTAGCTCTAGTGACAGTACAAGTATAAAACTAGAACTAACACTAGACCTAGAACTAGAAACATTCGGTCTGAAGATGCACGACCAAACCCGTATGTTTCTAGTTCTATGTCTAGTGTTAGTTTTAGTTTTACACTAGCACTGCTACTATGTAGAACCCAACACTATACTTAGAACTAGAATCATTTGGGTTTAGCCACACGTCTCTAAAGACGGCTAAACTCGAATGATTCTAGTTCTAGGTATAGTGTTAGTTCTAGTTTTATACTTGTACTGTCACTAGAGCTAACATAAGACCTAGAATTAGAAACATTTGGGTTTAGCCGTCTTTAGAGACGAGCGGCTAACCCCGAATGTTTCTAGTTCTTGGTTTAGCGCTGCATGACGATTAAAACTAGAACTGTTACTATGTAGAACTAACACTATAACTAGAATCATTTGGGTTTGGCCGCACGTCTTTAAAGGTGGCTAAACCCGAATGATTCTAGTTCTAGGTATAGTGTTAGTTCTAGTTTTATACTAGCACTGTTACTATGTAGAACTGTAACGTACACAGCCTACCTTCACATAGAAATTATAACTTTTATCAAATTACCTTATTATCATAAATTACCCATGTTAACAATTTTTGTTAACAATTACCATTTTTGTTGATTTCGATGTAAATTCATTCGATTATAAGCAATCAACCAGACAACACGTCTGTCTTTGCGTTTTAATTTTTAAAAAGAGTTAAAATTATTTAATTGCTACTACTCTTTATTGGTGACCCTGAACGAAGTTTTTTGAACCTGCAGCAAAAACCAACCTGAGTCCAACCCTATAACCCGACCATTAACAACCACATCGCTCCAGACAACAGCAGAGCAACAGCCCAGTTTTCGATGTAAATTCATTCGATTATAAGCAATCAACCAGACAACACGTCTGTCTTTACGTTTTGATTTTTAAAAAATAGTTAAAATTATTTAATTATTACAACTCTTTAAGAACTAACACCATAACTAGAATTATTTGGGTTTGGCCGCACGTCTTTAAAGACGGCTAAACCCGAATGTTTCTAGTTCTAGGTATAGTGTTAGTTCTAGTTTTACACTAGCACTGTTACTACGTAGAACTAACACTATACGTAAAACTAGAATCATTTTCAATTTCTAGTTGTAGCTCTAGTGTTCGTTCTAGTGCTAGTCTAGTTTTATTTGTTATTCAGCGCTAAATTGCTATATATTTTTATTGAGTTATAACGGACACTGCGTTCTCTGTATTGATTCGTTATATTGAGGTTTTACTGTAATATCAAATTATATTGACATGTTGCATTTTACGTGAGACAAAGTAAGTAGGTTTCTATGGAAATATATTTTGGTATATTGCATCTTAAATGAAATTCACTGTATTTTTTAATTAAAAATAAAAAACTTACATTAAAGATCTGTCTTTCTTTCTATACCTAATCGGAACAACCCCATCTTCAAACCCAATCGAATCGCTTTCCACATCCGAACAACAAGAAGCGTCACTTTCAACTTCAACATCCGTGTGACTCGATAATTGACTATCGCTTGAGCTTACGCTGAGTCTATCACAGTCTTCTTTGGTATTATCAATAACGTTATTAACCGGCAAATCTTTCAATAAATTAAAAGAAGCGTTCAACTCTTTCAATTTCGGCGCTAACCACATATTATACGGCAAATTTTGCAACTTATTATTCGAAACAACCAACGTAACCAAGCTGGGTAATCGAAACAAAGCATCCGGAATCTGGTCCAAACGATTATCTTGAAGATACAGCTCCTCTAAAACGGGGCAATTATAATTTAATTCTTCAACAACGTTCGAAGATTTTCGTCGGTGAGTTTTTTTATTCGGCGATTCGACCGGAATCGGAAGTTTTTCGATTTTATTTTGAGCCACGTTTAAGTAACGAAGACTGTAAAGCTGAAAGGCGGCCAAAGGAATTGAAGTTATGCTATTGTTCGAAATATCCAAACGAGTTATCGCGTATAAAGCTATATCGTAACTTCTCGGATTTTGTTTTAACTTTGGATTTAAATGCAGCGCGGCATCAATGAGCCATTGCGTCCGAATTTGAGATAAATGACATTTTTGGTTGTGCCAATTTATCATTGCTGGGGTGTTTGGAAAGATTGTGCTGTAAGTTAAGTTCGACATTCCTGAGAAAAGAGTGAATTGAGGCGAATTGATGTTCTCAGTCATCGCTTTTTTATTTATTTTGTATTCTGGGTCAGGGTTTGACTAAAAATAAATTAAATAAATAGAATTAATTTAATTTAATAAAAACGTTAACTTACTTTTATGGAAAGAAGTTTCGCGGTTAATGTTTCATCTTTATTTTGAACGGTAACAAAAAGTGCTTTACAATCGTCATCGCGAGCCCCAAAACGAAGTAATAAATCAACAATTGGAACATCGCGATTTTTACACGCTTCAACTAAAGCTGTTGATTGACCGGAATTGACGTCATCTTCTAATGAGTAACAACTAATACTCTAAAAATAATAATTAAACGATAAATTGATTTAAAAAAAATTTTTTTACCTCGTTATAATCTAAATAAGCTTTAATAATTAAATTAGGATTTCCACCAGCGTTTAAAAGTGATAAAACTATATCGTAATGTTTTCCTTTAACAGCAGCATGTAGGGCAGTTTCTATGTTATTATTACAATACATATCGATTTTTAAAGGACATATTAAAGAGATGTGTTCACCCTAAAAACAAAAATAAATTGTATATGATTTTAATTACGACGATTTGTTTTATTATAAGGATAATTTCGCAGGAAAATAACACATTCCTCATGGATTAATTATGTTTACTCAAACATGTTTAATCGACGTTTCGGGCTATCATAAGCCCGTCATCAGGATTTTAATATAAATCTAAGAGAACAATTACAATTTTAAGCAAAAAGCAACGACGAAACATTTAGAAATAATACATTTAAACATTTTTTTAATATTCTACATTTATAATCAGAATATATAGCAAGTTTGACGTGCTTACAGTGCAGTTACAGTGTGCAAATCGAATGCTACCTACGAAAATGTAATCTGTGATGATAGTGAACAGCTTTGTAGGGATTTCAATGGGAGTGATTGCTGGTACTAACGATGTTCTAGTATGGAAGCCAATGATTAGTGGGACTCTGGAGAAAATAAAAAAACTGTCAATGCGGTGTAATGTCCCCTGCTTATCGGTGCCTTATTGGTATGAAGAAAAGGATCTGAACAAAGGATCGTTTTAACTGTAAACTTTTTAACTTTGTGAATGCGCTAAAAAATAACCGCATTTCTTTTGTTGATGTAAATAGTATTTTGAATTTTCATGACAAAACAAAGCATGGTCTCCACTATGAATATACGGGGAAAGAATAAGGTTTTTTCTTATGTTGCGCAAACAATAACTCGTACATCGAAATGTAACAAGGGTAACGGTCAGATCACTATTGTAAATAATACGGTGAAGGAGATAGAAAGTGGTAATATAAATTCGAATTTTTGTCCAATTCAAACAATACCGGATACTATTTAGTTGATAATTCATCTATAACCTTGTTTCATATTAATATACAGTGTATTAGATATAAAATTGATGAGTTTGAGGCGTATTTGATTGAGAATACTTGTAATTTTGATTTTATATGTATTAGTGAACATTGGCTGAAGGGAGATGATTTACTCATGGACTGCGTGTCTCGCAATGGAAAACCCTATCTTCTTACGCCAGATCTGATTCCATTAATAATTCAACGTTGGAAATCCATTGCGAGATAGCGCAATTGTGTCGATTTTGAGTTGTAGTTTGCTTGTATCGATCGCCTGCTGGTGATTTTCAAACTTTTTGTCGGAACGCCAGTTGTCTCTTGGAAATCCCGACTCAGTTTAGGCAAGTTTTTGTAGTTGGTGATTGTAACCTGAAGGTTGGTAGTTCAGATGGGGTCGTTGTTATGGTGTGTGACCTGTCCTTGAGCTATCGTTTTTACCCTACTGTTACGGAAGCAACTAAGGGCGGAAACTGTCTGGATAATATATTTATAAATTTTGCCATTGGCAATTACACTACCTCTGTCACGGAACCCAATCTGTCAGATCATCGGGCGCAGTACATTACTGTTTCGTACACCGGTGATGTGGGGGGTGTGTTGTATCTGAATAGGATATGTCGGCCGTTGACTGGGTGTGGAAATTGTTGTTTTTCAATTTGTTTAGTCAGTTTGCGTGGGAGATGTTGGATGATCTACACTTCAATGCTAACGATAAATTTGCCATATTTCACGAGAGATTCTTAAATACTTTTAATATGTGTTTTCCAGAGAAATGCTTCTCAACTAGAAAGCGTGTTGTGGTGTCAGATGGTACAATGACAATCTCAGAGAAATGCGTGCTGGCTATAGTTTGGTTTGTGAGTTATACGGCCGTTACAGGTCCCCCAATTTGTTAAAAGCCAAAAAAGATTATCATTGTGAGTATAGAACGGCTATAGCTGAATCTAAGCTGGAGGCAACTAGCAGCTTTATAAATACTGCAAAAAAGAAAGCTAGTGTAGTGTGATCAATAATAAATGAAAATAGAATCAACGATAAAAGCAATCTAAATAGTAATCTTGATCCGAATGTGCTGAATAGATTTTTCGTTGATACTCCCAATGATATCGTTGAAGGGCTGCCAAGTGGTATGCTTGATCCCATTCTCATATGTGAATGTGTGGATCAAATAGTAGCGCAATTTCATTTTTCAGAAGTTGGTCCTGTTAAAGTACATGAATTGCTCTGTTCATTGAAGAGTAGTCCTACACGTGATGTTTTTTCCATCCCAACTTATTTTATAAAGAGGAATGTAGACATGTACGTACTACCGTTGACAAAAGTTCTAAATTCAGTATTTGCTGATTCTCAATTCCCTGATATATTGAAAATAGCTAACGTGGTGCCCGTGCATAAAAAAATGAGATACTATGGACTGCTCCAATTATGGGCCAATAAGTGTACTGCCGGCTTTTTCCAAGGTGTTTGAGCGTGCAATGTATGATAAAATGGTTTCTTATATAGAGGGAAATAACTTGCTTTGCCCAAATCAATACGGATTTCGAAAGGGTCGGATGCTGTTATCAAGTTCGTTGACATGTCCTTGGATTCTTTTGAAAGGGGTCATTATTGCATTGCAATGTTTTTGGATCTGACGCGGGCATTTGACTGCGTGTCACATCAGATTCTCTTGAGGAATCTATCTAAAGTGTATAACTTTGCTAATGACGCTGTTGCTCTTGTCGAGGCTTACCTGAAGAATAGAACACAGCAAGTATCCAACTATTAGCGAGCAACCAAACTAAAGTGGGCCGGACCTCCATCATGCATAAAGTACATGTTTTGTCTTACTTGAAGCGATACATCTTGCAGCAGTTCCGGCAGTACTTCTTCTAGAAATTGTCGATAATCTGCACCGTTTAATCTGTTCGGTAAAAATGTGAGCCTACCGGATTACCGACGATGACAGCAATCATTTACGGAAAATTGTTGCTGATGATGGCCTTCTGTAATTTCATGTGGATTTTCTTCTGCCCATATGTGGTTATTGTGAAAATTGAAAATACCATCCTTTGAGAAATATGCTTAATCGGTAAACAGAACTTCCGCTCCAAATTCAGGATTTTGAGCTATTTTGTTTTGCATCCATGTACAAAAAGCCAAAAGCGGAAAATCTCTTAGCAATAAGGCTTGTACTCTTTGGGTATGGTAGGGATACAAAAGTTGCCCTTTCAAAATTCTCCAAATCGTCGAGTAAGATAGGTTTAAGTTCTGAGCAATTTTTCTGCCTCTTCTACTTAGGGATTTGCAACTTCCCTAGGCCGCCCATTATCAGCAGTATTAGTAGTCGTTGGTGAATGCGTAGAAACAAGTTGTGGTGTGGTACTGGACGATCAGGATGTTTCTCTTGATACAACCGCCGTGCTTCGCTGAATTACCGCACGCCATTCCATAAAGGTGCATTTCGCACATTTCAGCGTTTGTGTAATTCATTTTTATTAATTTTGTAATACAAGCTTACTTTTTGCAGGTACAAACTAATTGTTATTTTGACAGGAGGTATCTTTTGTTATAAAATTTAAAGCCTACTTGTTAAAAATAAATTATACAATTTTTTACACAAACGCTGAAATGTGCGAAATGCCACAGATAACTTTTGTATCATTTTTTTATTTTGCAATTATGAAGTTAACGCATGCTTTTGTTACTTGTTCTAACGTTTACATAAATTTTGTTTAATTGTAAAATATTATGTTTACTTGTCTTTTTGATTTATAATAAAATCCTGATGATGGGCTTATAATAGGCCGAAACGTCGATTAAACATGTTTGAGTAAACATAATTAATCCTTATAACAAAAATAAATTATTTTTATACAAAAATAAATTATTTTTATACAAAAATAATTTTTTTATTACTTCAGATTCGGTGGAACTTTCTCTAGAAAGATTTAATTTGGACATAATTGAAATAATTCCGCTTGAAAGCCGACGTTTGATTGGACTAACGAGAGGGTTACTTTCGGAATTTGGGGTTGTTTCGTCATCTTCGGGTACAATTTTCGTCGCTCGAACTCGAAATTTTAAAATAACATCTAACAGCTTTTTATTTCCCAATAAACTAGCTACGTAAAGAATATTTTGCCCGGTTGCGTCTCTTTCATTTATATCAAACGGCATTAAATATTCCCAACGTTCAGTTATATCCCTAAAAAAAAAACATGTTTAATTTTTTTTTTAATTTGATTTTAACATTTTTGATTTACCTAAATTTTCTTAAAATATGTTTCGGATACGGAAATTGAAACAATAACTCCAAAACTTTTATATGCCCGTTAATACAACAGGCGTGTATTGGAAGCCACCTTTCAACGGTGTGTTGCTTAATTAATTCGGGAAATCTTAATAATAACATTTCGACGATTTCTCGGTGTCCGTGATAACAAGCGATGTATAACGGGGAGTATTTAGTAACTGGATGGTATCGACCGTCGGCTCCATATTCCAATAAAATCTTTACAATGTTTTTATTACCAATTTGACATGCCCTTAAAAAATAATACCAAAAATTAATTAAAAAAAATTATTAATATTAATTTGTTTACGTAAACAGTAAAGTATTTGCCCCGCTTGGTGCCATATTAACGATGAGTTCGGCATCTTTTGATAATGAAGAGAGTAATTGTTGCATTGAGTCAAAATCTCCATGGTTGCAAGAATCTATAAGAGCTGCGTGGATGTCTAATCTTGCTTTTTCGCGTGCATCTAAAATTAAAATTACTTAGATATGCAATTAAATTTTAATCAAGTTTTTTTAACATCTATATTAAATGGGATCGTTTAGGGATTAGTAATAATTAATAATTTCGTCGATGTTTGTATCAGTGTCCTATGAAAACGAAAATGTCACCTTGGGCTAATTTTACAAAACCATGTCTAAAGATAACTTCTAAAGATACTTTGGTTCATTTAAGCGTTTGGATAATTGTAATTATCACAAACAAGGCTTCTAACTTCTGTTTATTTAAAGATCTTGATTTCTTCACTTTTCCAATCACTATTTTATTGATCTTTGATGAAATTTGGTACAGCCATAAAATGGACCAAAATAAGGTTTACGTATTTTTTTATACGTGCGGTAAAAGCCCTTGAGCCGAGTTTTAGGGGTTGAAAGTTTGGGATGATATTCATTTTTAATAAGCTTTCATTTGATATATCATACATATACCACAGGGTGAAAAGGGGCGAACTACCCTTATTTTTTCGGGTTTATTTGAAAACCAGCCTATCGATTTTGATGGCGTTAAATATACTTGTAGTGCATTCAAAAATATTAGTTAAGTGTTTTTTCTCATTCGTCGTAGATCAACCCCAGCGATAGGGTTAATATGTAACTACTTTTCGTAAGAATGATATGATAAAACTGTCAGGTATTTTGAAAATATTTTAAACAAAACCGTAAATTAGTCACACAGTAAAATTTTTAGTGTATATACATTTGGGGATAGTGGGGGTTAACTAGCGAAAGATTTCGTTAAAAACGCAATGCAACAATTCCAAATATATGGATTTGTAAACACCTACAATTCGGATCAGAGCGGTTTTAACTTAGAGAGCCACTGGGGAAGAACATTAAGCGATTTAGGCGTTAAAACCGTTGAATGTGTGGTTTAGTCATAGTTACACTATTCAACTCATAATATCTGCTGATGGAAAACTGCTTTCCCTACTTTTAATTGTGTTAAAAGAAACCTCTGACACGTTTGGACTGAGGGTAGCAAATACAATGTTTAAAGCCGATAATATTTACGTTTTGATGTCAAAATCGGGAAAATTAACATCAGCACATAAGAAAAATTGCCATGAAAGCGTATATTTTCCAAATACTGGTTCCAAATCATTATTATTATTGGATTCTTGGGTTGGCTGTTATCCTGAAATTATTAGTGAAGTAACTCCATTAGACACTAATTTTAAATGAAAATAAAAATTGCACTTAAACGATGATATTTATTGTATAAAAAGTAGATTTCTACCGGTTTCGTACTGTATGACCGTCATCTTCAGGAAATTGACCTGTGTAATTACAAAAAGTTACATTCATTACATTAAATAGTATATTCATAAATATTAATTCATTCTAATTCAATTCATAAATAAACAAAAGGAAAATGGAATAAAATTTAGTCTTAGATTTGATGAATCCATCCAATGAGATTTGAATGGTTTGTCATCCATTTCTAATAAACGTTTTATGAATATGAACAGTATTTTGGAACATTGGTCTCATAAGAATTAAACATTCATTTACTGGTAAAGAATGTGTTTCCAAGATACAGACGCGATTAAATGAATTTGGATTAAGTTTATTAAAAGATGTAGTTGCAGTTACTATAGACGGAGCTGCTATAATGAGAAAAGCGGGACGCCTAATTACACCAAGCCATCAATTATGTTTAGCACATGGTTTACAGCTGACAACAAAGAATACTAGAGCAAAACAGTAGAGAAACTTATGTTACATTTAACATAAAAAGATGAACAAAATATGTTTGAAAATGATGAAGATGACTTACTAATTGCGAAGCCTCAAAGGCAGAAACGAATCAAACACCTGTCCAGCTAACTAAGAATGCACTGTTCAATACATTGATCCAAGAAATTGTATATATTCAATAGCATGGGTAAAAATCTTTAATTCGCTTTTGAATATTTGAAAACTATTCCACCAACAAATGTGGAATCGGAACGATGCTTCTCTTCAGTAGTTTAGAAATTGTAGATTCCGGGTTCATCGTAAGGTATTGAAAAAAATAAACTCGAAAGAACGATGAATAATGATAAAAAATATTTACCGTCAAACGAGGAGCATCAAGTTGAGGGTTTTCAGGAATACATTGAGTCTTTGTAAAATCATTTATGAGATTGTCTCCAATGAAATATGAAAAATTGTTGAAAAGCACCAAAAACTTTTCCGTGTATAAATTTATAAACTGATGGGTATGAGTAGGTACAAGAAGTTGTAAAATTATTTGTGTAAAATCGTTAAAACATTAAAGATGTGAATGAATTTAAAAAATAAAGTATGTCAAAACTTATCCCGAACGAATATTTTTTATTTTTTCACTTGTAACTATTTTAAGATTTCTAAGGATTCTTTGATCAATTAATTTTAAATTCCACATATGTACAAATTTAATTTAATCTTTATTTGTTGTTTCTCGTAGTCGTGCCTGATGAGGAACGCCAGGCGTTCGAAATTGTCAATAGCACCGAATTTACATTAATAAATTTAATTATTCATCGTTATTTCGAGTTTATTTTCTTCTCTTCAGTAGGTTTATTAAACGCAAAATTTAGACAACGTTTAGGAGTTAAATTAGTTGTTCTGCGACATTTGTTTAAAAATAGTTCTATGGATGGTATATTTTTTATAATGCTTTGTATTATGGTTAGATTAAACTGTAACGTTAGAAACACCTTGAACACCTTTTATTTATTATTATGTAGCCCATAGTGATGGAACGGATAGTGATTTTGCGAAAAGCGAATATTCGGGATCCCCTTCGGCCGGATATCCGGTTATCTATCCGGCATATCTATCCGGCCATTATGGTTATAATTTCTGGTGCATTTCTGAAATGACACCCTATAGCCACATTATTGCGACATTTGAATAAAAATGAAAGTAATGAGGAAGCTGATAAGTTATGTCAACTTATTTGGATCCAAGATACACAATGAACTTTTGACTTACACAATGAAAGAGGACATATTTATTAACACTTTGGGACATTTCCATACTCATATTCCAAGAAATGGATTTTATACGAATTTTTAAAGCGCCCTTCACACGTTCAATATACAGGGTGATTCAAACAAACGCTGACAGACTTCTAGGGCAGGTAATACATCAAAAATTAAGATGAAAAGTCTTAATATACAAGGCTTGCAAATGCAACCTTAACGAGGTATAAGGGTGTTAAAGTTTCTTTAAAATCAAACATTGTTCCTGCTAATTTTGTCAAACGGGCAGTATTTTCGTGTAAAGTGGTCAATTACCTATCAATTGGTCTCTTACACAATTTTAATTAAAGCAACAATTTTTGATTGGATTAACACATTTTCTACAAACGTGTTTTTCTTAAAAACTATTGCTTTAATCAAAGTTTTGTAAGAGACCAATTGATAGATTTGATCACTTTACACGAAATTACCGCCCGTTTGACAAAATTAGCAATGGCGTAGACAATATTTTTAAAAGAGGGTTTTTTATTGTAGATAATGTTTAATTTTAAAGAAACTTTGACCCGCTATATCTCGTTAAGGAGGCATTTGCGATTCCATGTATATTAAGACTATTCATCTTAATTTTTCATGTATTATCTACTCTAGAAGTCTGTCAGCGGTTTTTTGAATCACCCTGTATATTGTCAATATCTAAGTATTGACAATATTATTGAACGTGTGAGTAGAAAGATTGACATATTGTCAATATTAAAAATATTGATGAGATGGTTTGATGAAACCGAAAATATTTGATATATTGACAGTCTGAGGGAAATATTGACAATCCTACGTTAATAGGATTATATTACGGATTATATCGCGTAATAATGAATTCAGACAGATATACTTTAATGGACGAAAATGCTATTAACTCACAGGATGGTTCATTAACACATGTAAACATGACATGACATCTTTGACAGCCAACGCAAAACTAAATAGATTGTCAATAAATATTGATAGTCTGAAGTAATTACAGTTTGTCAATATTTATTGGCCATATTGATTGGCCTTTTCGCCGATTAAAGCTTTGTTCGTTGGGACTGCACTACTCTGCACGATATGGCACTCGTATGACGTCATAGTGCAATGAAGTGTAAGTCAGTGCCATGTCATGTCAACTTAGTGCAGGTCAGAAAAGTGTATAAACCGTGGTCCCAACGAACAATTTTTATAAAAAAAGTGTATAATATTTGAAATGGACGAACAGGAGATTGTCAGCGAAATACTCGTGGAAAATGAAATTATCGCAGAATGTTTTTTTAGTAGCGTTTTTTTAGTATTCATCAATTATTATTATTATTTTTTAGCGAAATATATTTTCTATACCAAACTACTAACCCTTATTAGTTCTTTCAAAAGTACTACTTAACGTATAAAGAAATCACATGTTAAATTGCACCAAAATTGATAAGCAGTACTTGCAAAAAAAAATTTGTGGTGGTGAGGGTAGTTAACCCCAGCCACCCTTAAATGAGAAAAAACACATACTTTTAAATGTACTATAAGTGTATTTAATGCCGCCAAAATCGACAGGGTAGTTTTTAAATTATTCCAAAAAAGTAGGGGTAGTTTTCTACTGCCTCTACTGGGATTGAATATACTGTGTTCTCTAATACAACAAATATTAATTATTATAAGGTTGTATTTCTTAATATTTAATATTAATATTAATTATTACAAAACACGTTTTCAAATATTCCGCCATTTTAGTTACACTGCTCTTATTGAACTTAATCGAAAGCAGGTGCAACAAAATCTGCACTAACTTGCACCGGCTGCACTAAATTGCACTGCACCTGACCCAACGAACAGTATAGCTTTGTTCGTTGGGACTGCACTACTTGCACTAAGCAGTTTAGTGCAGATGTTGTGTGTTCGTTGGGGATAGTGCAGTTTAGTGCAGCTGCACTCATACTGTTCGTTGGGCCATGCGTAGTGCAACTTCGTGCAGCCGGTGCAAGTTAGTGCAGATTTTGTTGCACCTACTTTCGATTAAGTTCAATAAGTGCAGTGTAACGAAAATGGCGGAATATTTGAAAGCGTGTTTTGTAATAATTAATATTCATATTAAATATTAAGAAATAAAACCTTATAATAATTAATATTTGTTGTATTAGAGAACACAGTACATTCAACCCCAGTAGAGGCAGTACAAAATGGACAAGATAGTAGATAGATAAATGGACAACAGACTATAAATAAGATATTAATTTGTTTCTTTTTTTAGGGTTATTATAAATTATTAGGCAAAGGAAGAATTCCAAATCAGCCCGTCATTGTTAAGGCCAAATTCTTCTCGAACTCTGCAGAAGATAAAATTAAAGCTGTTGGTGAAGTTGTAATAAAATTATTATAAAAAGAGAAAATTATTATTATAAAGTTATATTTTTTCGACATTAACATAACCTCAACATATTATACACTTTTTTTGATAAAAATAGCTTTGTTCGTTGGGACTGCACTACTTGCACTAAGCAGTTTAGTGCAGATGTTGTGTGTTCGTTGGGGACAGTGCAGTTTAGTGCAGCTGCACTCATACTGTTCGTTGGGCCATGCGTAGTGCAACTTCGTGCAGCCGGTGCAAGTTAGTGCAGATTTTGTTGCACCTGCTTTCGATTAAGTTCAATAAGTGCAGTGTAACGAAAATGGCGGAATATTTGAAAGCGTGTTTTGTAATAATTAATATTCATATTAAATATTAAGAATTTTATTTCTTAATATTTAATATTATAATTCATATTTGTTGTATTAGAGAACACAGTACATTCAACCCCAGTAGAGGCAGTACAAAATGGACAAGATAGTAGATAGAGAAATGGACAACAGACTATAAATAAGATATTAATTTGTTTCTTTTTTTAGGGTTATTATAAATTATTAGGCAAAGGAAGAATTCCAAATCAGTCCGTCATTGTTAACGCCAAATTCTTCTCGAACTCTGCAGAAGATAAAAGTAAAGCTGTTGGTGAAGTTGTAATAAAAATATTATAAAAAGATAAAACTATTATTATTAAGTTATATTTTTTTGACATTAACATAACCTCAACATATTATACACTTTTTTTGATAAAAATCTGTTTGTTGCGACCACGGTTTATACACTTTTCTGACCTGCACTAAGTTGACATGACATTGCACTTACTTACACTTCATTGCACTATGACGTCAGACGAGTGCCATGTCGTGCAGAGTAGTGCAGTCCCAATGAACAAAGCTAATCTGTTCGTTACGACCACGGTTTATACACTTTTCTGGCCTGCACTAAGTTGACATGACATTGCACTTACTTACACTTCATTGCACTATGACGTCATACGAGTGCCATGTCGTGCAGAGTAGTGCAGTCCCAACGAACAAAGCTTATGAGTGCAACTGCACTAAACTGCACTATCCCCAACGAACACACAACATCTGCACTAAACTGCATAGTGCAAGTGAGTGCAAGTAGTGCAGTCCCAACGAACAAAGCTTAAGTTTATTGTCAATATGAATTTTATTGCAAAATTCGAAAAAATTGTCGATAATTTCAAAAATTTTTTTCTCAAGAACTGAAAGTGATTTTTCAAAACGGTATTTTCCATTAAAAAGAGGATATTTAATTAATAATCGAAAGTGACAACAGCAGCAGTTCTGTTAGTAATGAATGTGATGATGAATTATAAGCGAAGAGAAGAAAACTAGACAAAACTACAACAAGAGATTTTATATATCGTATTGGGATTGTTACAATGAGGTTGCTAATGACAAAACTGATATTTTTCTTAAGACAAATAGTGTCTATAGAAGTCTATATTATAGTGTTTGAAATAATCTAAACACTGATGGCAGAAGACAGATACTGCCTATAGAAGATTATATACTGCTTGAAATCGTCTAGAAACTGCTGACAGAAGATTAAATTCTGTTGGCAGAGAACAAACAGAAGTCTATATACTGCTTGAAATAGTCTAGAAGGTTATAAGAGGTTGTTAAGGTTAAGTTTTGCCAAATTTTTAGTTTCAAATTATTAATCATCTTACTCAAGTGCTTTATTGTCTGTATTTGGTAACAAAAAAAACTAGCATCGAACATATCAAAATCGTACATCCTATCGTTAAAAACGGTGGTAGGCAACCTATTTTCAATAAAACGGGAAAAAGCATATTTCCGGATAATATTCGGCGAAAATTGCAAAATTCGAAAAAATTGTCGATCATTTCAAAAATTAATTTCTCAAGAACTGAAAGTGATTTTTCAAAACGGCTTTTTGCATTAAAAAGAGGATACTTTAATTAATAATCGAAAGTGATAACAGCAGCAGTTCTGTTAGTAATGAATGTGATGATGAATTATAAGCGAAGAGTAGAAAACTAGACAAAACTGTAACAAGAGATTTTATATATCGTATTGGGATTGTTACAATGAGGTTGCTAATGACAAACCTGATATAAATAAGGTTGTATTCAATGAAAAAAGTCCTATTGGGGTTGAACTTGATTATTATCTGCAGTGTCCAACAAATAAAAGAGATACTAATTCCTGTGAATGGTGGAGTACTAAGTGATAGGTTTTTAATATCCGAACAAACGGATGATATCCGTTCCACCTCTAGTAGCCCATAAAACCCGGGATTACCCGTGATAGAGAATTCTGATCCCGAAATCCCGGTATTATAAAAACTTTTCTTGATTGCAATCCCTAAACGTAAGTCACTCCATAGAGCGCGGCAGATGGAAAAACAGGCTAGGCAGCATAAGGAGGCACCAATAATATTTTTTTACCTGTTTCTACAGCCACAACAACATCATCAGTGAAATAATCACAAGCGTCAAAAGCCAAATCAGGTGAAGTTAATTTTTTAATTTTAGCCATTTCACTACTTTGTTATAAAAAATATAAAATATCACTTGTTATCATTTAAACTTCTTTTTATCCACTTAATCTTTCTCGCCTTTTTAAAACCGGAAATAATCTATTTAAAAAAAATCTTTTCTCAAAACATTTCTCTTCGACCCTTACTATTCAAAACAGTTTAAATGTCAACTAAAAAGGGCACGTTCTCACCCAACCCTCCTCAAAACCCCAACTAAAACCCCGGTTGGCGACTACCATACTACAGCCATTCTACAGCTGTTTCTCCATACGGATCAATACTCAACCTTAACCAATATAACGAAACCAAAAAAAAAATTAAAAAAGAATAATCGCGGTTTAAAAAAACGAATAACCCACCGTATTATAGATATCGATCTAAATCCGTTGTGGTCACAAAAATAAATCAAACATTCTCATTTTACAACTCATAAATCTTATAAAAAAATAAAAATAACACATCTAAATCAGTTTCGAATCGTTTTTAATCCGAGTTTGAAGTTCAAACATCATCGTGGTCGGTTTAAAAGTTTCGGTTTCCACGATCGGTGTCGTCAATTCTCGCGCAAATTTCTTTTGTAACAACACCGCGATTAGATACAATAAAATTAAGAGTAAAATTCCGGTACAAATACATCGGATCATTACGTGCTGAAGATTCATCGTGGTATTTTGAATTTTTTTTCAATTTTCGCGCGGCTATTTTAAAACGACCGGTTTAAACTTGCGCGTAAACGAAAGTAATCGTGTTGTCGCGGCGAGTTATCAAACGTTACTGATGTTGGATGAAAAACGCGCAGCCTTCGCGAGAAAGGATAATGATCCAATTTAAAAGATAGAGATTAAAAACTTCTTACCATTTAAAAATCACCACAAAGATAAGAATTATTTATTATTTATGAATGACTAGAAAGTTTATAATTTTTTTTTGTATTTTTAGATAATTGGTTTTGGATTTAGATTTATAACTGGGTTAATGTTTAAATAATAACAACTGGTGTTATTTAGATAAGAATGTTAATTAAAGGACTGGTTTTAGATAACGAAGGTCATTTTGATAAATCAAAATAATCTTATTTTATTATTAATTTTTTTTTGTGGGATCAATAACCTTAAATATTTTTTGAATTTATTTTGATTACTTACCCGCAGCCTCTTTGAGTATACCAATACACTCGGTATGCCCAGCTTTATCCGCTAAATCAGAAGGAGTCATTCCATTAATATCTCTCGTCAGCATACTAGCCCCTTGTTGCAACAAAACCTTAATATTACCGGCGTAACCATGTTCAGCACACAAATGCATTGGAGTCTAACCAAGAAAATTCAAAGAAATTAACAAAATTTACAAATTAGAAAGGTTTTTAATTTAATTATAACCTTATTTTCACCCTGAGGACCACATTGAACACTCGGATCCGCCCCTGCATTGAGCAATATTCGTAAACATCGAGAATTTTCGCAAATTGCTGCTGCATGAAGAGGTGTCCTCCCCCAACTATCCTGCGAATTAATAAAAGATTGTTGCCCCCCAGCTAAAAGATCTTCTAAAAGTTCCGTGTTATCCCATAAAGCAGCCTTTAAAAAAAAATCACTTTTACATTGTGAGAATAATTAATCTTAATTAATCACCTGATGAAGGAGTCTACCTGGAAAATCTTCCTCTTCCGGCGATGAATCCAACATTTCTCCTTAAATATTTTCTTTTAAACCGATTATTATCGTGATGTTAAATCAATTTTTCGCTACACTGAACACGAATAAATTTAAGTTAAAAAACGAATTCATTTCTAGAGTTAATTTAATAAGCACGCAACATTAAAAGCTAATTAAAACTAATTGAGTTTAAAATCTTGTATTGTTTGAGTAATTTGATTAATAAAATTTTATTTAAACAAAGTTGACGTTTTATCTGTCAACTTGACGTTTATCTTTTTTTTACAGTTAGTGCTACCAACCGTTAAATAATTACATACATCGAGAAGAAAAACATAATTTTTAATAACAAAACTCGTAGGATTTGACCAATTAATTAATTAAATTAATAATTATATAATTATTAAACAATTATTTGGTCGTTTTAATTTGTAGTATCAAAAAAAAGTATTAAAAGGGAATAGTGATTTTATTTTCTTCAAAATGGCCTCACTTTTTATATTGTTTTTGTATCGCGGGTAACATAACCTCAAGAAACAACATCAAGTTCTATTTCAGACATTCCAGTCAAACCCGATCGGGTTTTTGTTACTTTTCTTCGCGTTTATTATGGTTCCTACGTTTTAAGAATAACTTAAAGGTACGTTTGATTCTTAAATAAACATTTCGTTATGTAATAGTACTTCTTTAAGTAGATATCTACGAATATTACGGGTTGACAATGGACGAGGTGGTGGCAGCGGTTGCTCAGGGCCCCCCGATTTTACCACCAACGCCCGCCGGACTCGAATCGTTATACAGTTTATGTCGAAAAATTTATCCCGATCAAGTTAATCCTTTACAAGTTACAGCTTTATTAAAATTTTGGTGAGTTTAAATTTGGTATTTTTGGGGTGAGCTATTTTTAAATTTTACCACCCTATTTAGTTACTTCCTGTTGAAGGAATTGTTCTTTTTTGGTTTTGTTATAAATTTAAAATGGGGGAGTTATTTATAGAATTTTCTTTTGAAAATAGGTTAGGTGGTCCAGATCCTTTAGATTATATTTCGATGTATGCAAATCCAGGGGTTCCACACGAAAACATCCCCCCACACTGGCATTACATTAGTTTTGGTTTGTCCGATCTTCACGGAGATGGAAGAGTTCACGATGTTTCATGCCCGGAAGGAATTTCAGGTTTTGGGTTTGAATTAACGTTTCGTTTGAAACGAGAAGCTGGTGAAACGGCCCCACCTACATGGCCGGCTACTTTAATGCAATCTTTAGCTAAATACGTCTTTCAATCAGGTTAATTAAAATAAAATAAGGTATAATTCATGAATCATCATGTCAAAAATCTTAAAAATCGATAATTTTTACAAATAAAAAACTGCAGAAAAGTGTAAAACTTATCAAAAAATCACTCATGTGACGTCATCAACGGTACTAACCATATATTTTCGCATATTTTTGGGTCAAATACGGTTGTTTCTTAGGTTTTCGACGCACAACGACTAAAATGTTGTTGTTTACCATCTATAAACTAATGATAACCTGAAATCTATATCCTCCTATTTAACTTATTGGTTCCTGAATGCTAGATACTGTTGGTAAAAGACTAATTATTGGTATCACAAGATTAAATACTGCTAGTAAAAGACTAAAAACTGCTTGGAAAGATAAAACACTATTTCAAAAAGTTACCTGCTACTTGTAAAATACTAGATACTGCAGAAAAAGACCACAACTCACTTAGAAAAGACTAGATACTGTTTTCAAAATAATACCTATTGCTTCCAGAACTCTAAACACTGCTGCTAAAGGTTTTGACCTACTTGAACAGGCGGAATACTGCTTCCAAGGGTACTTATTGCTTTCAAAGACTTTAAGAATGGTTTGGAAAAGAGATATGCTTTCCAAAAACCTACCTACTGTTTCCAGAATGTTAGATACTGCTGGAAAAGACTAATAACTGCTTGGAAAGAAATATATGCTTCCCAAAAAACTACCTAATGCTGCCAGAACGCTAAATACTGCTGGAAAAGACTAATAACTACTTAGAAAGAAGAGATATGCTCTCCAAAAAAGGTACCTACCGCTTCGAAAATGCTAGATAAAAAAATTCAAACTGCTTGGAGAAGACTAGTGCTAACAAACAACTACAAACTGATTGGAAAGACAAGATACTGTTTCTAAAAGACTTAACTACTTTCAGAATGTTAAATATTGTTGGAAAGGCTACTAATTGCTTGGAGAAAGCTAGATATTGTTAGCAAAGGCTATTTAATGCTTTTAGAACACTATATACTGCTGCCAAAACACTACTAAGTACTTGAAGATTACAATATTACTGGCTGAAGATTATTTACTGAAACTATTCTTCCCTTGAGTGATATCTTTCTGTGTCCCTTCCATTACGGGTTTAAAAATGGCTGCTACAACACTCGATTCTTTGTCACTCAAATGCGACATATCTTTTTAGAGGGGGGGGGTTGCCCCCTCTTTAAACGTTACATTCGGACCCACCTAATTTACTGATTTATTTCAGAATTTTGTGTAGAAATTCCACTTTGAGTTAGGTTAATTAACATTTAAACCAGTGCGAATTTCTCAAATGTGGGGTTGGGAATGGAGCAGAGGGTGGGTTAAACCCGATACTTTCTAGTTCTAGGTTGAGTTAGTTCTAGGCGCAAATTGAGACGCGTGTGAAATGACACAGCACAGCACGTGTCAACTCGCGTCTGCACGAACACGTGCGGCACAGTTCTTCGCGCAGCACGTGCCACGTGTTGGATTAGTTGTGTAATGATACCAGACGTATCGATGGTGAAAGAACTGTCGTTGAGCAACCCCTAAGTTCTATTGGAGACAATGGTGATGGAAAAGGACTCTTATGAGTCGATCGATTCGCCAACGAGCGGAAGATAGGAGATACCTATTGGAGGAAAACGCAAACACGGACTACCCCCTTTATCTCCCTCTTGTCTCCCCTTTATCAGCAGAGGGTCGCATCGCAAGTTTTCCAAGCAGTGTCTGGAGAAGAAGCAAAAATTATACACTCTTCATGTCGGCCACCTTCTACGTGCTCTTTTATAACTCAACTAACACTACTTTCCATCCTCCTGATCCAACCACCTCACAGCTATCGCCACAAACTTAATCTTTTATCGAAAATAAAATCCATGTTACAAGTATATTTTGTAAAATGGGGAAAATGGTTAAAAACATCTTTAACATGCTTAAAAATTTTTATTTAATAAAGTCACAAAGAGTGTTCACTTAACTTCCTTGATCACTACACTTAACTTACCAGAATTAATAATACTTTATTTTATAATATTTATAGGAAACCTTCTATAGTCCCAACTACAATCCCTTTTGATTCTTTTCACCCAATGTCTCAAAAATTGGCGAATTTTCGTTATTTGATTAACCGTGCCATCAGTTATCCTTTATCAGAAAAACACAAAATTGATGAATTTAAATACATTCATACTCTTGCATTGAATTACGGTTTTCCTTTAAATATTATCAATGGTTTACATTTCAGATTACTTCGAAGTAAAGACCCATTGTATGTTAGAGAGAATGATAATCATATTTACAAACCCATTTCATATACAGGGTGTTTCAGGTTTCTGTAGCAGGACTTTAACAGTCGATAGATCTTTTAAAATTAACACAAAAACTTCATATAAACATAGGTCGACAAATGCTTTGTTTTGGAAATACAGGTGTTCAAATTAAATTTTTAAATTGATTTTTTATTTAATATTACACGTGTATTTCAACCGATTCTTTACGTTTTAAAACAACAATAACTTTTCTGGCAGTATACTTTTTGGCTTTTTGAATAAAAATTCTTATTCTGTGTACTTTTTTAAACAAAAAAGGTACTCTTATCAAAATGCGCTAAAGTTGTTCGTTTTCAAGATAATCCGCTTTTTATTATTCGATATAGACCAATTTTATTAGGGGATACTTAACGATAGGTATAATAATGTGTGCCATGGAAACAAAGTAAGTAAGTTCACTAATGTTTTAGTTTATTAATGTTTTTTAATCTGAATAATGCAAGAAAAAAATTAAAGAAATTGTTTAAATGAAAACTTAAAAAAATTGAAAATGTGAACCATTTTGCTGGATACATAATTATGACTGACCGAGTAATATTATTTAAGAACGGCCTTATGTCATTACAAGCATTCCTAATCTTATTAATAAGTTGTTCCCTTGTGGAAACAGGTGTTGCATACACTTTTCCTTTCAAATATCCCCATACAAAAAAAATCTAAAGAATTAAGATCTGCAGACCGTGGGGGCCATGCAACTGGTCCACCACGACCAGTTCCATTAATTTTAAAAGATCTATCGACTGTTAAAGTCCTGCTACAAAAACCTGAAACACCTGTATAATATCTTTGGTTTCTAGAAGCATTTTTGATAAATATAAAATTAAATTAGCTTTTTCTCAAGGACAGTAGAATCTAACAGGACTGCTACATCCATTGTATTTTTGTAGTCCACTACGGGTTGGTTGCCCGCACTCTACGTCACACTATTTGCCACGCCTGGTAACTGTCTGTGTTTTTAGAGGTTATACGATAGACATTAATACGTCTAAAAACATAAAACTTCAAAAATAATATGAATACGTCTAGGATATAACCTCTAAAAATACACAGCAAACACATAGACCATAACAACAGCAGGGCGTGGAAAATGGTGTGACGTAGTTTGCGGGCAGGTTGTCACAACAATGGATGTAGCAGTCCTGTTAAGCTTTTTCTAACAATTTTTCTATTGTTAAACTTTTATCTAATTACCACCCTAAAAATGGGAATATACTTCGTAAAAATGGTGTTTACTCGGTTGGATGTTCTAACTGTAACGGGATTTATATTGGACAAACAGGACGTCGTTTAGGAAACAAAATTATTGAACAGAAATGAAGAACTCAATCTAATTTATATAAACATCATATCGAGACGGGTCATAGATTATGAAAACATTTCATTACGTCATGAATGTTCTAAGGGTTATAAGCTTGATCTTCTGGAGCTTTTTGAAATTAATAAACACAATACAAATACAAATGTTGCCATTTTAAACGATCAAGTTAGTAATAATTACAAGTCACTCTTTATGTATTTGGATGCAAATGATTGATTTTTGATTTTGGCTTAGGCCTATACTTACCTGAAAACACTAGTCCTATCGCTAGAACTAGAATCATTCGGGTTTAGCCGTCTTGAGAGACGTGCGGCTGAACCCGAATGTTTCTAGTTGTAGGTCTAGTGTTAGTTCTAGTTTTAAATGTTATTTAGCTTTAGATTGTGGTATATTTTTATTGAAAAAAATGTGGAACTAACACTAGACCTAGAACCAGAAACATTCGGGTTTAGCTGTGCATCTCTTAACCTGAATGTTTCTAGTTCTAGGTCTAATGTTAGTTCTAGTTTTATACTAGCCCTATCACTAGAACTAACACTATAACTAGAATCATTCAGGTTTAGCCGTCTTGAGAGACGTGCGACTAAATCCGAATGTTTCTAATTTTTGGTCTAGTGTTAGTTCTAGTATTAACACAGAATCTATTGACATACAGTCTATCTACGGACATTTAGTCAGTCGTTATGCATCGAAACCCTAAGAAAAACAAGGGTGTTTCATATACGTTGTAATCTCACTTACTTTATTGAAAATAACTTTACTTTTAAGTTTATCAGATTGATTTTCAACAAATTTGTAGGTTAGGTGTTGATCGGTTTAATAGGAAAATGCATGATTAACATTGCTTGTGACGTCACATCGAAACTTTAATATGATTTTTCGTAATAATATTTTTTTTATGATCTACACCTTTCCGCACTATCTTTTTATTTTTAACATGTTTTTTTGGTCATTCCACATTGATTAAAAAACATTCGTCGATTTTTAACCCACATGATGATTCCTGAATTTTTCCACAAATAAAAATTTATGCTAAATAAACATTTTCGTTTAGGTAATACATTATGTCCGGGCGATCACGTTTCATGGCATTGTGCGTTAGATAACAGCGAATCTAGAATACAACATATGTTAATGACCACTGATCCGCAATTACGATCCACAAAGACACCTTTCGGAAATGTTGAGTTTGTGCAAATCGTTGGGGTTTGTGCCGATGAAATGAGAGCAGCTCAACAATGGAATGGGGCCGGGATTTTAGACATGATTGGGAAAATTACTGAGTAAGTTAAATTTTCTCTCTAAAATTACGATTAAAAAAAAACTTTATTAAAAAATTTTAAGTGGTGGCCAATGGCATATAACAGATATGAGAAGAGGAGAGAGTATTTTTGAATTAGACGCTTCGGCTCACGAAGAAGTCGAGCAAGGTTTTGAATCGCAAGGTTCAAATTTAAGTGGGGTAAGCGCCCGATGTTCCTGGAGCGACCAAGACTTCACAAAATCCAAAAAACTCTTTGAAACCGATAATGAACCCGCCACCGATCATCATCTCCAACAAAAAGCCAATTTTCTCATTCGAAGCTCGAATTTCGATAACAAAACACCGCCCCCAAACGAATCGACTGAACTTCAATTTGTTAAAAAATTTGATGGGATTCATTTAATTTTTAATTTAGAAGCGGGAAATTTACTTCCCTTTGCTATTCGAGGCCGTGTTAAGCACGGGCGACATTTTACGTTTAAATCGATTATTAATGATATTGCGATCACTTTGGTTGCGCCATCCGTTACTGGGACGATGGTTGATTCTGAAAATCCGTATGTTGCTAAAGGACCTTGGTTACATGTTTTAATCCCGGACGATTTAGCGCAAGATATGGCAGTTACGTTTCAGGTTTTAACAAAACCTGAATCTTTAGTACTTCCAAAAACGTTTACTTGGCCAGAAAAAAAGTTAAGCATTACAATAGTAGCTGATAATGTATAATTATTTTATCCCTTGATTTAAGAGAGATGATTTTTTAAGAAGAGAATCTTAATTAACTTTATTTCTTTTTTTTTTACATTTTCCGTCCGTTTTTTAATAAAAATGCAGTTAGTCACAAAAGAACTAACTTCAATTTACTTTTGTGACTAATACGTTGGATATCATACAATTTTTTTTTCTTAAATATCCTCAAATGTGCCTTAATCTGAATTTGAAATCGATTTATTGAAAATTGATCTGTATTATATGATTATTTATTGTAAGATTTTTTTTACAAAATATATATTTATTATAAATCTACATACTTATTTAGAACTTATACAAAAAAGTATGGACTTTTTTATCTTTGTATAAGGATAACAGCAATAATAAAGAGATGATTTTTAAGTATACAGTGAATTTCACTTAAGATGCAATATACGAAAATATATTTCCATAGAAACCAAGACGTACCTATTTACTTTGTTCCACATAAAATGCGCAAAAAAAATTTTGGGGGAATTCCTCGAATACGAGTCAATGCCATGTTTGTGGAAAGATAAAAATTCAGACTATTGTAATCGTGAATTAAAAAAATGTTGCAATAAAATGATAAAAAAATTAAAACAATTAGATCCAGATGCCAACAGAGAAAAAGTTGTTAATTATAAGCGCGATTTAAAAAAGTGAAAAATCTGGTGAAGGAGCAAGCAGCGTGTTTGAGTCTTCGTTCTGGTATTTAGAAAAACTAAAATTTTTGGACGATCAGGAATGTTCCAGAGAAGATGTACCATGAGCACTAAAACACAGAATTTTAAAAGGAGTTTCGTTTCAAACATATGTTCCGTATTTATCGTGGAAATCAACCCCATATTTCGATGAATATACACCCCCTTCTCAATCATACACCCTAAGCAGGCACAAACGTTTTTAGACCTACAGTTCAAAACAACTTTCCAGTTATTACTAACCAGGAAGTATTAGCAACCGAGACAATACAACCAACGCAGTCTTCAGTTGTACAATTTCTTACCAACTTTGTTAATGAATAAATAATTAGAATAGAAACATATGTTTGCTGGCTCTTTTTTCATACTTGTATACCTATATGGCTGCATTAAATTTTTCATTAAAGGGAAGGCGTCATCACCTACAAATACATATGGCATCTTTAGACTAAAACCAGACAATGGGTCTGGGTCAGAAATATACAGGGTGAGTTATTAGTATCCCGGCGGATGATAGTTGCTAAACCGTTTGAGAAAGAAAAAAATGTGTTATACAAAAGTTGTTTGACTCATCACTTTCTATTACGTAAAATTATTTTCACTTATACAGGTTGTTCCATTTAGGCGTAACGGAGAGTATGTAGATTTTTTTTAAATGGGACACCTGTATATTTTATCATATTATGAATAAAATTACATTTGTTCATACAACCGTATATGTTATTAAGTCATAGCGTTCATAGTTCCTGAGATATTCAATTGTTTTTCCAAAATGTGTCCATTACAGGATCTTTTTAAAAACGATGTAAAAACGACATTTTTTTCTAATTTTGCCTTGAAACTATGGCAGGTAATAGTCAAAGCCAGTAGGTAAATGATAGTATCCAAAGATATTAGATACGCTATACAGAATGTTCATAAAGCTTAGTTACTTTTGATGTTTTTCAAATGGCTTTTTTCATAAGTTTTTTAAATGTAATACCCTGTATATCGTGTGCTGGTTGAATTGCCCATGAAGTTACCTTTAATTAATGATAAGTATGTCATTATATCTAGCTTGCATTACACGCAATATGCATTATTGTAGTTACTATTATATTCTGTCTATTTTTATCAGTTTTTTTTTTGTTCTTCCTTTTATTATTTGATTAATATTTTATGATGTAAAATAATGTTGCTGTCATATACCAGATTTTAATGCGACTCATTTATTTATTTAATGTATACAGTTGAGCACGGAAACGGGATAAAGCCAAGACACCGTGCCTCAAAGATAACAACAGAATAAAATATATCGATCAAAATATATCGGGTGTCCCTCAGAAATGGCTCACCCCCATATTTTTTTTATTATTAGTGATGTAAGAAAACCATTTGGAATGCATAATTAGGCTGTTAAAACGGATTATTACGACATGAAATCATTTTCTTTGTACTTCCGGTTATACCGGATGTGAGTACTAATTTCGCTATTTTTTTAAATCTATAATTTTTTTTTCTTCAGCTGGGTAGACAGCATAATTTCACATAACTTTTACTCGAAAAAATTTTCACGATCTCTTATAATTTTTGAAAAAAAAAAAATATATTGTCGTTATTTTTTAACGTTTTAGTACCTTCGGAAAATGTATTACAATTTTTGACGCATAGTAGCTAGGTTAATAGTATAAATTACGCTATGTCCCTCTTGATTTGCTACTTCTCGAGCAGTGATCACTGCTATGCTTTAGTCAGTGGTTCTTTTTTAATAATGGTGTAAATTAATAGTTGCATTAAATTAGTTTTAAAAGAAAAACACGATCAAACAATTAAGTTTAATTCGATTTTTCTTTTATTTAGATGTATCTTTTATTTTTAGTCTTTATTTTTTGTTCTTTTACACTAAATGTTTTGTAGCTGATAATAACTTACAATGTACAATGTCCATTGTACAGGTGGGCAAATTTGGGTGTTATTATAGGCTACCTCAGAAACTATAAGAGATACGAAAAAAATAGGTGCCATGCCCCGGTCTCTTTTTTCGAGACCAATCCAATCCCGCAAACACCAAACCTATCTTCTTTTGTTTTCAAGTTATAGCCAAAAAGTCAAATTTTCGTGATTTCAAAAAATGCTCATATTTCGTTTATTTTTGTAATTAGAGAAATGGGGTTGATACGTTCTTAAGACACTTTTAAATAGAATATACTGCCGTTGAAAAATTGTAAACATACTTGATGATTTTTGAGATACAACACAAAGTTGTATTTTTTTAAATACAAACTATACTTTATTATGATGTTACTGAAAAAATCGTATTTTTGATGTATCGCATGTGTGATGTATTTGCAAAAAATAAGCGTTTATTTTCAATTCCAAAATAGTAAGCGGTAATGTTCAAAATTTTGATTATAGTAGGCGGGTCCGGACAGTAAATACTACCTATACTCTGTTTTTAAACCAGGAGGAGTAAACGCGAAAGTCAGATTTACACTAGGAAAAATCACCAGAAAATATCACTAGATATTTTGGCGGTAAATTGGTGACAAATTTAAAATACTCCTCCTGGTTTAAAAACAGTATAATTGCCAAAGAAAACTTCAAGGTATAATTAATGTTTGTAAACAAAACTAACCTTACCTAACATTCCTTCACGCTATAATTGACATTACAAAAGAAAACTTCACGCTATAATTGTCATTACTAATTGCCAAAGAAAACTTCATGGTATAATTAATGTTTGTAAACAAAACTAACCTTACCTCACATTCCTTCACGCTATAATTGACATTACAAAAGAAAACTTCACGCTATAATTGCCATTACAAATTGCCAAAAAATACTTCATGGTATAATTAATGTTTGTAAACAAAACTAACCTTACCGAACATTCCTTCACGCTATAATTGACATTACAAAAGAAAACTTCACGCTATAATTGCCATTACTAATTGCCAAAGAATACTTCATGGTATAATTAATGTTTGTAAACAAAACTAACCTTACCTAACATTCAGCGTCTGAAGACACAGGGCTAAACCCGAAACTTAAAAATATACAACTTAGCGCTGAATAACAATTAAAACTAGAACTAACACTTGCACTAGAACTATACTCTGTTTTTAAACCAGGAGGTGTAAACGCGAAAGTCAGATTTACACTGGGAAAAATCACCAGAAAATATCACTAGATATTTTGGCGGTATATTTAAATTAATAATTATTATTTATTTATTTACTTATTATTGTATTTGTTTTCGTTTGTTATCGTCAACACTATACATACAAATTAACATTGAAGTTATGAGTGTATTTATTTCAAAATATAATAAAAAAGGGTTTAAGAACACAAAATATACAGTAATGACACGAAACTGTCGAATTGCAAGGTCTATAGAACATAAGGTTACCCAATGCCGATTCTCCTCCTCTGAGGGGCAAGGTGGGTCAGTGACGTAGCTGGTTCTATGAACAACACAACACGATGCGAGGTTTAAATATTTTATATAGACTGTACCACAGTATAGGCACGTATAAACTATCTTTTACTCTGACTGTATCGAACCAGTGACGTCAATCTGCGGGGTAATAGTCGATACTACAGAGGCATAGGGAATTAGGTAACCTTATGTTCTATAGACCTTGGTCGAATTGTCAATAACCTAACCTTCAAATTCAAAATCAAAATTCAAAATTGCCTGTGTGTGAACCTTCCTCGCATTCAACCAATCACGTGCAAGGTCAATCTGGTGACAAATTTAAAATACTCCTCCTGCTTTAAAAACAGAGTATAGTTGCTATAATGTTTTGCACGAATATGAAAGAATAAAGTTGTTCTTATGTGAATCACCTGTATAGTACTATATTCCATACATAATAGGCACCTGTATCTAACTTTAATAGTTTTCCTGATATTTGGTAGAATTTCAAGAATAATGTGTAAGGAAATATGCATTATTGTACTTAATATTATATTCTGTCTATTTTTATCGGTTTTTTTTGTTCTTCCTTTTATTATTTGATTAATATTTTATAATATAAAATAATTTAGCTGCCGTATATCAGATTTTAATGCGAATTGGTACTTGATGAGATTTAAAAAAATGTAAGTAATAAAATATGCAATTGTTCTGTCATATAATTTACGACTTTAGAGAAAATAAGATGTACATGTTAAGAGATACCTTTTATACAGCTCATTAATGCTTGTAGAAGAGAAAATGGGCGGCATTTTGAACATCTTCTAAATATTAATTAAATTAATACCTACTTGTTGAGCTACTTGTTTGTATAGTGTATCTAATATCTTTGAATATTATCATCTACCTACTGGCTTTGACTATTGTCTGACGTAGTTTCAAAGCAAAATTGGAAAAAATGTCGGTTTTACATCGGTTTTAAACCGTTTTTACTCCGTTACGCTTAAATGGAACATCCTGAATAAGTGAAAATAATTTTACGTAATAGAAAGTGATGAGTCAAACAACTTTTGTATAAAATACTAATAACTCATTCTGTATAAGTCATCATTCTTTAACTTCTCAAAAATGTCAAATCATTAAAAAAGACCAGCATCTGATGTTCTACCATTCGTACCCACATGAACCATTAAAAATTGATAGTTTGCATTAACAGCCCCCAGTTTTCGGTCAAAAGCATCAGCTTCTGCTTTCCAATGATCACTGTTATTTGGAAGCTAGAAAAGTTTAAAATAACAGTTTTTTTGTTTTGCTTTATTACTTCTGTAAGGAATATTAATTTGTCTCTATTCAATCCCTTTCTCCGATTTAATCACACTCGTCTGTTTTACTCTTTTATTAAACTATAAATAATAATATGTATAAGTAATATAAC
Organism: Onthophagus taurus; assembly: GCF_036711975.1. NCBI lineage: Eukaryota > Metazoa > Arthropoda > Insecta > Coleoptera > Scarabaeidae > Onthophagus > Onthophagus taurus. The sequence goes on along the minus strand of NC_091968.1, from coordinate 1,699,738 downwards.
ACATTCTAACTCAAACTCGTTATCCCTTTTAAAGTCTACGCGTCCGACCCGTCGAACTGTTTTTGATACGCCCTTCACTACTCTCATAATCATACTGCCCAGATGTTGCCCAGTCCCCTTTTACTTGTCTCAACTCGTCCTGGTGGCGTCTCACTACCCACACACACACAGGACCGAACTCAATTATTCTTTATACTTCTCACTTTTACTCGCCTTTATACACTTTTTATTTATCATTATTAGCACCAATCAATAACAATTTTTCTAATTGTTTGTCGAGCAATAGCCGTCAAGATCTTTAAGTCTTCCAAACTATTTCCACTAGCTAAAAACCTTAAAGTTGGGTAACTTTTCTTAATAATTGATAAAAATGATGTTTATCCATTCATATAAATCATTTTCGGCATTGATTTCCAACTCTCAGAAGTTTAGTTCACTCCTTTTTCGTTTTTTTTTTAGGATAATAATTGCAGCATAAACTTTTTCACTATTCATAACGACCTTTTCCACACGTTCCACACAGTATTCACAAAGAAATGAATATTGTACCAGGTGTGTTATATGTTTCAAGCTACATGGCACCATCACTTGATTGCACCAGTTGCTAGTATAATGTAATAGACACTTTAATGAGTTAATATTATAATATAAATTAATAATAACAAATATTTTTTTAAATAAAATACATTTATTATTCCAACAACATTTAATACAAAAAATCTAATTATTAATTGACAACTTTTTACATTTCTCTAAAACCTCCTCATCCTCTTTCTTTTCCTCCACATCTTCACTGGAACTTTGACATATATTTTCAATAACATTTTTAAATTCTTCCTGAAACATTCATATCAATATCAAATTTTACATACCATCTATAAAACACTAACCTCAGCTCCATCGTGATTTAAAACTCCCAAACAACTAACAGGTCGATTAATATGACATAATGAACCCAGTTTTGATCGTTTTAATGCAAAAACGAATTGTATCGAATTTTCTTTCGCGAATGATGAAATATCACATATTAAACTGTAAATTGGAGCTAAAATAAAATATGGTAATATTTTAAATTCGATTAACGATGAAATGATTACCGTAAGTTCTAATATTTATTGCAAAAATAAAGAATTTTATTTTACCAACGATAAGTTTCTTTTTTAATTCGTGAAAACCACAAATATATCTTTTTTTAAATTTAATTTTATCTGAACTTTTAAAGTAAGCTTTATCTTGTAAATGTACTAATTTTTTTATGTAAATTTCAACAGCGTTATTTAATTCATCAGTAATTATATTAATACTATTACAATGATAAATTTTGGAAGTATCTTTCAAATCTTCGCATTTCAAAATTTCAGTCTTTAATTTATTATGTTTTATTTTATGATTTTCTGTCTCCATTTTATATTTCCCTCTAAATCTTTCAGGTTGAGATGAATCTAACGGATTGCCTGAATAAGTCTTCTTAATAACTTCATTCTTTTTATTTTCCACCTTTTTTAGTGACTTATTTGCTTTTTGCAATGATTCCAATGTTGCTTGAATTGCAATATTTGATTTAACATGTCTGTTACAACCAACACCTAATTATTAAGAGCAAAATTAAAAATTAAAACTAAAATCGAAAACAAGGGGCAACCTTTTTTGTGTAAATCATCATGATTTTCATTATTTATGGTTTTTTGGGTTAATTTTTCTTCTCTAATCGCTTGTTTCTTTAATTTTTTTCGCTCTTTTCTTTGCTGTTTTAATAATTCTCTATCAATAACACAATTACTTTCCATTTATAAAATCAAATAATAGGATAACCTCAAAATGTAAACATAACCTCACATTGATGTGTCAATTTATTTATTAATAAAACTCAAATATTAATTTAATAAAAATTATAATAGTACAATATTATTATTTTCTATTTTTATATTCACTTATATTATATAATTAAATTAATTTTTGTAATATATTTATAAACTTAATTTTTGACATTTAGAAACATAACCTCACATTATTGTGTCAATTTATTTATATTTATACATAAAACTCAAATATTAATTTAATAAAATTAATAATAGTGCAATATTGTTATTTTCTGCTTTTATATTCACTTATAAATGTAATTAAATTAATTTTAATTATAAATTTAATTTTTGACATTTAGAAACATAACCTCACTTATTACAAAACAATGCCAAAAATAATTAATAAAACGGTTTTAATAACGAGTGTAAGTTTTGGTAGCTTCCTTTTAGGTTCTTATTATGAAAAATATATAGATAAACTAAATGGTTTACCTCAAACCATAAAAAAACTACCGGGGTTACCACTGTATGGTACGGTATCAGCAGCTACAAGTTTTTCTACTGCACCAACAAATACAGGAAGTAGAGTTTCGCAAATAATGAAGTTTGGTTTTCCTGGTTACGATAATATCCGATCGTTTGATGATTATGTTTTAAGTTATGACAGAAAGACGAAAGTAGCACATTGGGTGTTTGAACATTTAACGAGTGAAACTGTTAAACCAAATAAAGCTGTTGATAGAGCTTTATGTAACTTTATGTCTGATGAAAGTATTCATAAATATTTTCGGTCGGAAAACACGGATTATAAAGGTTCTGGGTATGATCGAGGACATTTAGCTGCTGCTGGAAATCATAAAAATCATCAAAAACACATCGAACAAACGTTCTTTTTATCAAATATGGCCCCGCAAGTTGGTGTTGGATTTAATAGGGATTCATGGAATCGATTGGAGAAATATGTTAGAAAGTTAACTAAAGTTTATCAAAATGTATATTGTTGTACTGGACCTTTATATTTACCAAAGTTAGAAAAAGAATATCATTTGTGGAGTTAAAAATAAGATTGTTGTTGTAGGAAAGATGTGGATGGGAAAAAATATATTAGATATGAAGTAATTGGGGCGAATAACGTCGCTGTTCCAACACATTTTTTTAAAATCCTTGTAGGGGAAGCTGCAGATGGTGGTTTGGAAATGGAAGCTTATGTTATGCCTAATACTGTAATTGATGATAACACCCCATTATCAAATTTTCAGGTTAAAATTAATAAATTATGAATAAAAACCAAAAAAGGTTTATTAAATTAATTTTAACTTTGTAGGTGCCTCCAGAAAGTGTAGAAAAAGCAGCAGGGCTTTTATTTTTTGATAATATATCTAGGGCTAAATTAAGAAAAATTAATGGAAAAAGTAATTGATGTATTTTAAAATTAGAACAATTGATGTCATTTTAAATAAACGTTTTCGTTTAATACCAGTTTTTTAATTAATTATTACTATTTAAAATAATCCAAATTCATTCAATGAGTCAATTTTGACTAAAAACGATTTCACGTTAACTAGTTTGAATATGATTCCCAAAAATAACTATGCCGGCCCCCTCCAAAAACCCAACTCGTGCGATTAATGTCGAGTATGGATTTCGGGCCGCGGAGAATTCTAGGAACTGAAAGTCGATTCTTGGGAATCATGACGCACGACGTAAAACGACGCGCACGTAGTATTCGTGACGTCAATCGCGTAATATTACGTCACAATCAACTCGTACCAAAACAAAAATTCATTTAGAAATTACATTTATGACGATAAATTAAGGTGAATTAAGAAATTTAAAAAAAAAGGTTTTAATTGTCAAAAAAAATGATTTTTTGAGAATAATATAACTCGAAATATACGAATTTACTGTGCACTTGCACTGTCTCAGATAAAATGCAACGTAGCTTAATAGTATAGGCATGAGGTAGTTTTGTAAAGGAAAAATTTTACTCGGAAAAAGTGACGTCATTATGATAACTCTGAGTTGAATGTTTCTTGTTCTAGGTTCAGTGTTTGTTCTACTTTTCAGTCAATAAAAATATATCATAATTTAAAATTGAATAACAATTAAAACTAACACTAGACCTAGAATTATAAACATTCGGATTTAGCCGCACGTATTTCAAGACGGCTAAACCCGAATGATTCTAGTTCTAGGTCTAGTGTTAGTTCTAGTTTTAATTGTTATTAAGTGCTAAAATATGAACTAGAATCATTTGGGTTAACCCGCACGTCTCTAAAGACGGCTAAACCCGAATGATTCTAGTTCTAGGTATAGTGTTAGTTCTAGTTTTTCACTTGCAGTTGTACTGTCATTAGAACTAAGAGCCGCACGTCTTTAAAAACGGCTAAACTCGAATGATGCTAGTTCTAGGTATAGTGTTAGTTTTAGTTTTTCACTAGCACTGTTACTATGTAGAACTAACACTGTACCTAGAACTAGAATCATTTGGGTTCTAGTCTCTAAAAACTACATAGTTTAATCTCTAAATCCCCACAATTTCATCAAGATATCTTAAGAAATCGATTTTTCACAAATTTTTGAAAATGATGTTAAAATTTTAACATCAAAATTCTAGTTAAGTTCAAAACTTATTATCTCAAAATCGAATAGAGATTTTTATATGCGAGTTTGTTCATGAAAAACTACATGGTTTCCTCAATAAATTCCCACAATTTTATTAAGATATCTTAAGAAGTCGATTTTTCACAAATTTTTAAAAATGATGTTAAAATTTTAACGTTAAAATTCTAGTTAAGTTCAATACTTATTATCTCAAAAACGAATAGAGATTTTTATATGCGGATTTATTCATGAAAAACTACATAGATTCCTCTACAAGTCACCACAATTTTATCAAGATATCTTAAGAAGTCGATTTTTCAAAAATTTTTAAAAATGATGTTAAAATGTTAACGTCAAAATTCTAGTTAACTTAAAATTTTATTATCTCAAAAACGGATAGAGATTTTTATATGTTTGTTCATGACAAACTACATAGTTTCTTCTATAACTCACCACAATTTCATTACGATATCTTAAGAAATCGATTTTTCACAAATTTTTAAAGATGATGTTAAAATTTTAACGTCAAAATTCTAATTAAGTTCAAAACTTATTATCTTAAAAACGTCTCTAAAGACGGCTAAACCTGAATGATCATATACCTTTTCACGTTCAAATTGACATATGTAAATCAAATTCAAAATGGCATTAAACAAAACCAATTTGGCAACTGTCATAATCAAATTGGCATTATCAAAATCAAAATGACATTAATTAACATCAAATTGGCATTCAATAATTTAACAGCGGGACATACTGAGCATCTTTTTCTCTTAATTGTTGCACTTGTGTGAGCGGCTGGCGGACCACATATATCAATAAATCTGCTCATACACTCCCGGACAGTACGCCGTAGGTTAGGGTTAGTAGATCTTCTCTGCATATGTGGTATCACTAGTTCCTTCACTAAATCTTTCAAAAACATTCTGCGTTTGTGAGTCACTCCTATGTTGTAGTTTGGGTAGTGCTGCAACATCAACATCAATGATGTTGAAGAAAAATGTATTGGGCCATCGTTTACTTTGCCTCTTGCACGTGTATGTCGACATCATTTGATCCATGATGTCAACACTGCCCTTTGTTTTATTATAATGAGAGATGATTTCAGGCTTCTTCTTAGTGTCGTCATTGATAGATTCTTTTTACTTACCATGGATACGTTATTTTGAACTACACGATCTTTTGAGGCTTTCATTTCTCTCGGAATGTCACGCTTATTCTGACGTAGTGTACCCACAACAGTAATATTTTTATCCAACAGATAAGTTGCTAGCGGAATACTAGTGAAGAAATTGTCTATGGTGAGATTGCGACCAGAATTATGAATGCCACGCACAAGAGTTTGTACTACTTCAAGCTCCAGGTTTTTACGTGGAGGTTCTCCGGGCTGGCGACCAACATAAACTAAACCATCCAAAGTATAACCAGACGTAGATTCACACATCCAAAATATTTTAAGTCCATATTTTGCCGGTTTACTTGGCATATATTGAACGAATGTGAATCTACCTCTAAACCCAACGAGTTGTTCATCAATAGTTACATTAGTATCTGGTATGACGCAGGTTTTGCATTGCTGAATGAATAAATCCCAAATGTAGGATACCATTGCTAACTTATTGGTTCCCAAACGCGCATTAGGGGGTTCTCTTGTCGTCAAATCTGGACATTGTGGCTCGGTATACAGGATTGGCAAATTCATCACAAAATAATTCTCTCGCAGGAACATCCCAGCTTCTGTCAACTCCCGCATGAATAAGTAAACCACAGAATGCAGAAATTCATCAACAGTTACATCTTTCCACGGTTTTCCTTTTGCTCCATAAACACGTTTGCTCTCTAAATTAGTACAGTTCACAATTTCTTGTATAATAACTGGAGTTACAAATAACTGAAACGCTTCTTTTGGTATTGCAGCCATATGTTTCCTTGCTAGTCCTGGCGAACGTCGAATAATGTTGTGTGGTTGAATTTTATTTTTTGCTGAAGGTTTCAAACTCCATACCAGACCACTTGGAGCAATGTAACCGCTCGTTGAAGGCTTACCAATATTATCAACATCATCCTCTGAATTATCGTCACCATGATCAGAACACTCGTCAGGAACCAATTCGAAATTTCTATCTTCTGTGTCATCATTTTCTGCTTCTGACACATCACTTTCTTCAGAAGGCAGATCGTCACATTCAGCTGCCCACTGCACCAATATTTCTTCATAATCGGGGTCGCCAAATCTCGCGCTTTTCACATTCCTTTTTGACGCCATTATCATATGTATCTCACAAGTTCACTCAATCCAATTGAATGAAAAACAGCTGCACCTACTTTTATACATTCAACAGTAATACACGTTTTAACTTGCACAGACACGCACAATTCCGCGCAGCAGTGTTTGGCAAATTATAATAACCCTCAACCTGTAATAAACAAGTTGAAACTTGTTCTATAGTAACTAGTAGTACACGGGCTTCGGAGGCCCGGTTTATGCAAATACGGAGTGCTAATGGAAACGATTTTTTTTTCGATTGCTAAATACACTTGAATGTTTTTGAATCAAGTGTGTATTCAATAAAGACGTGTTTAGAGCATATCTAAATGTTCAAGCCGATTGAAATTATTTTAAGAAAATTATGAGGCCTGAGAGGCCCGGTTTATGCATCGTAGGGTTAAGACTGCTAAACCTGAATGATTCTAGTTTTTGGTCTAGCGGTGTATAAATTAAAGTTAGAACTAACACTAGACCTACAACTAAAATGTTTCGGGTTTAGTAGGTACGTCCTGGTTTCTATGGAAACATATTTTTGTATATTGTATTTTAAGTGAAACGAAATTCACTGTATACGAAAATTTTGAATTTACCGCCATTTTTAATTATTTGTCATAATTGACGTTTTTAATTTAATTTAGTTATAAATTAATATAAACAATTAAATTGAGCAAGGAAATTAAAACACTAATTTTACTATCATTAAATTGATTAATTCAAATAGTTCTAAACTAATTTATAAATTTAATTTTATTTTATTATCAATTTATTTAAAACGTCAAAAATGACATTTAATTTGACAAACATAACCTTAATGATGACACATGTTATTAATTTTAAATTCTGGGAATAATTTGATTTAAAAACGCTATCATTGCATTAAATTGGTTTTACCGAGTAAATAAAATGACGATCAATTCAAATAAAACGAAATATAAAAAGTACACAATTTATTAGATATCTTATTGATAAAGTTGTGTTTTAACTAGAATTTTTGGAGGTAATATCTATAATTGAAAAGAATGGAAGAAGTGTAAATTGTAGTAGCATTGTAGTAGTAGCATAGCTGAATAGCGCAGGCATTGGGTAGTTTTGTAAAGGAATAGTTTTCGTCCTTATGATAACTCTGAGTTTCTGTCTTAAGAGACGCACGGTTAAACCCGAAGGTTTCTAGTTCTAGGTCTAGCGTTAGTTCTAGTTTTAATTGTTATTCAGCGCTAAATTGTTGTCTATTTTTACTAAAATACAAGTTGAACGAACACTGGACCTAGAAGTAGAATTATTTGGGTTTAGCCGCACGTCTCTAAAGACGGGTAAACCGTAATGATTCTAATTCTAGGTATAGTGTTAGTTCTAGTTTTACACTAGCACTGTCACTAAAACTAACATTAGATCTAGAACCAGAAATATTTCGGTTTAGCCGTACGTCTCTTACGACTGCTAAACTTAAAATGATTCTAGTTCTTGGTCTAGCGGTGTATAACAATTAAAGTTAGAACTAACACTACACCTAGAACTAAAATGTTTCGGGTTTAGGAGGTACGTCCTGGTTTGTATGGAAATATATTTTTGTATATTGTATTTTAAGTGAAACGAAATTCACTGCATACGAAAATTTTGAATTTACCGCCATTTTTAATTATTTGTCATAATTGACGTTTTTAATTTAATTTAGTTATAAATTAATATAAATAATTAAATTGAGCAAGGAAATTAAAATACTAATCTTAATATCATTAAATTGATTAATTCTAATAATTAAAATAAAAATAATTAAATAATTAAAATTTATTTAAAACGTCAAAAATGACATTTAATTTGACAAACATAACCTTAATGATCACACCAATTTTTTTTAATTTTAAATTCTGGGAATAATTTGATTTAAAAACGCTATCAATGCATTAAATTGGTTTTACCGAGTAAATAAAATGACGATCAATTCAAATAAAACGAAATATAAAAAGTACACAATTTATTTGATATCTTATTGATAAAGTTGTGTTTTAACTAGAATTTTTGGAGTTAATATCTATAATTGAAAAGGATGGAAGAAGTGTAGAAATGACGTAAACATTGTAGTAGTAGGATTTTGCGCGTGGCAACACCGCAACAGAGAACGCGCCGCACACATACACACACACACGTACATTAAACGTCAAAAAAAAGAGAGAGAGACGTCAACGACGACAACACGGGTTACGTTTTTTTTTACATCGGTATATTCAGTGTGTTTGTTTTTGGTATGTTATTATTCTTTTAATTTAATCCAAAATCCAAAAAAAAAATTAATATTAACCCCTTTATCATAACGATAAAAAAATAATATAAAATTGTTTAGGGTCCTTTTAGAATCCTGTTGAAGTTGGTGTTGAATGGAAACGGGGCCCCCATCATTCATGGTACTAATAACAACTTTAGATTACGGAAAATGTCGACAACAGACAGTGGGGATGAAACAGATATTTCCAAAATTAACGAACTCAGAAATATACAAAATGTTATCGCATTGACTCGAGCTAATATCGACACCCTAAATGCAAAGTTTGCGGATATTAGGCCACCCTCGTCTATGTACTTAAAAGAATACGACGATTTAACCTGTAAATTACATGAATTGGAATCAAAAGAACGTAAATTATTAGAAGAATTGAATAATGGTTCTGTTGAGTGCGAATCGACAACAACGTATCAATATTTCCCAAGACGTCCTGAAATTGATACATTATCCAAACATAAATTACTTAGAGCACATTTACCAAATCAACAACGGACGAGTGTGCAAGTTAGAAAAGGTCAAACGCTACGAGAGGCTTTAGCTAAAGCAATGAAATTAAGAAATTTAATTTGCGAGGTTTGTTGTGTGTATGCGTTAGGTTCGGAGTTTCCCATTAATTGGGATGTTGATATTTCTACGTTGGATTGCGACGAGATTACTGTCAAAGTTATTGATAAGTTTCCTATTCCAACCACCATCTCACATAACTTTGTACGGAAAACGTTTTTTTCAATCGTCTTTTGTGAGACTTGTCGGAGACTACTTTTTCAAGGGTTTTGCTGTCGAACTTGTGGATATAAGTTTCATCAAAGGTGTGCTAATGGTGTACCTTCATTATGTCAGGTAAAAAAATTACCTAACCTATAAAATAATCCAAAAAGAATTGTTTCACTTTTCCTAACCTATATAATATTTTAAAAAAATCCTTTTTAATATCATACAACAACAGCTACTTCATTTAACTAAGACAATAAGACATTTCCAAGCAGTGGCGCCGCCTTTTTAATATTTAAGGGGGGCTGAACTTTTTCAAATGGTACACCTTATTGCAATACAATTGTATTGTATACAGGGTGCCCGGAAATTGCGTTCATATATTTAAAGGTGTGATTCTACATAAAAAATCATGAAGAAAAGTTCATATAAAGGTGTGTCCTAAAATGCTTCCTAAGGGAGGTAGAGTGCTTTGAAGAAGACGTCCAATATGTGGTTATTTCTCATCTAGGCTTCTTTCATTGGTTTGATTTCAGCTGTCAAATGGGTGATAAAAAATTACTTCGTACATTGTCTACAAAAATTTCTGCGAATCATGGTTAATTTTATCAAAATGATTCACAAGATGATTGTTACTAATTTTTCATAATAACTTAAAATTTTACCAAAACCTTAATAAAAACAATCTAAACAAAACGTATTAACAATTTAACAAAAATAAAAAGTGTAACTTAAAACATTAACAAAAAGCACTTAAATTTTTAACAAATAACACCAAAAGGAGTTATAAGAATTGTTCAAAAATTCCACCATCCATGTCAATGCAACATCTCACTCGTTTAATTAATGAACGTCTTACTTTCCAAAAAATACCTTGTTTGTTTCGAATAGTGTTACAACCGTCCCTTACACGTTGTTCTAGCTCTTCGACATTGTTAACTGGTGTTGCATACACTAAATATTTAAGGTAGCCCCAGAAAGAGAAGTCTATGGGATTCAAGTCCGGTGAACGTGCAGGCCATGCTATCTTGACCTATCCATCTTTCACGGTAGGTTTCATTTAAATATTGCCGTACTTGAACGCTGAAATGAGGAGGAGCCCCATTATGCATAAACCACATTTCCCTTCCTGTTTGATACGGCACTTCTTCCATCAGTTCAAACAAGGTATTTTGCAAAAAGTTAAGATAAGTTGTACCGTTGAGGCGGTTATCAAGTATATGCGGACCAATTAAATGATCCCCAATAATACCAACCCATACATTAATAGAAAATCGTTCTTGATGTTTCGTGGCTAAAACATTGTATGGGTTTTCATCGGCCCAAACATGGATATTATGGAAGTTAATGACGCCATCTCGGGTAAATCCAGTTTCATCGGTAAACAACACTTTTTCCGGAAAATTTCTGTCATGGCGCCATTGTTCCATAATCCAACGACTGAACTGTAGTCCCTTTCTTCCACTTCTACAGTCCTCGTAGTGCATGATCTTCCACAGTCGTAACGATTTTCCTTAAAGCGCCCAGTTTCACACAATCTTCTATGAATAGAAGCGAACGTTTGTTCACAGGGAAGTTGTAGATTTGGCTATCGTTCTGCGTACAATCTTCGTGCTTCTCTGGCATTTCCATCAGCTCTACCGTACGTAAAGTGAATATTTGCCATCTCTTCGTTTGAGTATTGAACCATTTTGATTTAATTAAACGTAAATTATAATGGTTGTTGCACTAAAATAATTTTTTGTCGACCGCTTGACAGCAAAGATCAACAAATGAAAGGAGCCTACTAAGATTTTACTTAGTATTATTTATCTTGAAAACGAGTGGTCGTAGACCATTTTATAAGCAGAACATTTTTTATGTATGTTTTTCCGTAGATTCTAATTTTGAGGTTAAAATAGTGAAAAGATCAAAGCAAAAAGAAATATGGGAAATAAATTGCGCCCCCTATCCCTTATTTCCGTAACTGCACATTCCTTCTAATTTTTTATTCGATTATCGTATTCGCCCCGTAAAAATAGCTAGATATGCAAAATTTCGTGTTTCTAACCCTAGTAGTTTTTGAAATAATGAGAAATAACCACATATTGAACGTCTTCTTCAAAGCGCTCTACCTCCCTTAGGAAGCATTTTAGGACACACCTTTATATGAACTTTTCTTAATAATAAGTAATACAATTGTACACTTTTACGATTTTCCGGGGGGGTTCAAACCTCGTGGCGCCGACTATCGGGGGGGCTCAAGCCCCGCAGCCCCCCGTAGTCGGCGCCACTGTTTCCAAGTCTTGTGTTGATTTGTTTGTTGATGTGGTGATGTAAACTAATCGGAAATAACGCGTTCAACTCTACTCAATTCCATATTATTCATTATTATAATTCGATAATAATCTCTGATACAATCTATTTGACACCATCTGAAGAGTAATTGTACCAATTTAGATCTTTTTTGAATGAACGTTGGCTGGGATATGGCGTTTCAAAGAGCATGGTGAAATTTGCCAAAAAAAAACTTAAAATCAAAATAATTCCAAAACGAAAAACGCTAGATACCAATAACTTTTATGAAAGTCAAAATATTTTTTTACGTACAATTAAGAGGTGTAATGAAAACTATAGGATTCCATTTAAAATAACGAAGTTATCTACTTCCGGTAGACCGGAAGTAGTTTTCCATTAGTACTATCTAAGTAGTCTTCTGCCTGCAGTATCTGGTCTTCTGCAAGCAGTAGGTAACCTTCTATTAGCAATATCTAGATTTCCATCTAGTCTTGTGGTAGCAGTAACTAGCTAAAAACTAAAGGTAGGCGTTGAGCAATAAAAGCTCAATTTTCTCCTCTTTTCATTTTATTCCTCCGAATTAAAAAACAGAGTAATAGCTCTCTAGTCTATATAATATTAGTCTTCACTGTTTAGTCTTCTCCCTAAAGCTGGTATTAATGAGGGAAGTCAAAAGGTTGCTTAGGAATGACGTACAGGATTCAATTTTTTATTTAATGTTTTGCTAGTAGTGTCTGATGTTCAATAAGAAGGATCTAGTTTTTTATTAGTAGTATCTAGTCTTCTGCCTGCAGTATCTGATCTTTTGCAAGCAGTAGGTAACCTTCTATTAGCAGTATCTAGATTTCCATCTAATCTTGTGGCAGCAGTAACTAGTTAAAAACTAAAGGTATGCTTTTATTTGTATTTGTATAATTGTTGCGACACGGTTTTCGCTGTTCAGGCATCAACGGGCACGACTAGGCACAAAAGAAGGAACGTGAGTCAACTTATACATTACATTGAACTTAATCTAGAAGTATAGTTATTTTTGAGGTTAACAAGTTTTTTAACAGTTTCAACAATCTAGTAATTCTCTAATTTGAATTGAATATATGTCAAAAATAGTTTATCATTCGATATGTCGTTTTCTACCTGTGGCACTCTTGAAGTTAGTGTCTCTGGCCCTTGACGGTGAATATATTCTATATACTTCTAGATTAAGTTCAATGTAATGTATAAGTTGACTCACATTCCTTCTTTTGTGTTTACTCGTGCCCAGTGATGCCTGAATGGCGGAACACGTGTCGCACCAATTATAAAATAAAAAAATACAAATAAAACCATCGGTTAACCAAAACTGGGCTTTTATTGCTTAAAGACAACCTTTATATAAAGACGATGAACCTCTAAGAAACTTATATCTAAAAAACTAGTTACTAATGAACAGTGTTCTATTTTAGTCTTCTATCAATAGTAGAGTGTCTAGTACTCTACCGGAAGTATCTTGCCTTCTGTTTTTAGCATCTAATCTTCTGCTAGCAACATTTAGTTTTCTGCACGTAGTATTTAGTCTTCTGTATACAGTATCAAGCCTTCTGCAAGCAGTATGTAACCTTCTATTGGCAGTATCAGCCTTCAATTAGCAGTATCTAATCTTGCATTAGCAATACCTAGTCTTGTGGTAGTAGTAACAATAGTAGAGTATCTAGTCTTCTACCAAAAGTATCTTATCTTCTGTTTTTAGTATCCAATCTTCTACTAGCAGCAACTAATCCTCTACAATTGAAAAGATTTTATTTTAATTAATATACTCTCATTATTACTGTCTGTCGCTTCATCCAGCTAAATGGCAAATAAACCAGAAAGTTTTTCCACAATTTACTCATTAATGTCTTCAGCAATGTCATGTATGCGCCGACTAGTCGTATTGTTAGAAAGAGGAATATTTTTTATTTCATTAGATGCTGATACCATATCAATCGTTGCAGATAAATTAGATCTTCAGAAATCGTATGCGGTTTTTTGCATTTGGCAATACGGCGAGCGACCTTGTAAGAGGCGAGCAGTGCTTTGCGAGGAATAGATGCTCTGGAAAACATAGATCTCGACTGCTGTTTTATTTCTCGCAACTTTCTTGCAAAAAAATCTCGCGGTTTTCCTTATAAATTACTGTGAAATGTTTCTAAATGACGTTTCTAGCACCTTATTTGTCACGTGTTAGCACCTTGTGACAAACAACACATAGAATCTAGTCTTCTACCAAAAGTATCTTATCTTCTGTTTTTAGTATCCAATTTTCTACTAGCAGCAACTAGTCCTCTACAAGCATTGTTTAGTCTTCTACAAGCAATATTTACTCCTTCGCAAACAGTGAACAGGATATTTCTGTAAGTTGTGGCATAATTTTAATCACAAATACTAGAATTAAAATGATGACGATTCGTGTCAAAATTCAAAGTTAAAAAATTTTTAAACATTTTCTTAAATATTTTCAATATGGTTTGTCTTAGAAAGATAAGAGAAAAGAAGATCACTTTTGAAAGTATGCAACCATGGGATCAATGCAATACAGGTGTTCACAAAGGTTATTTCCTTACAACTTTTTTATTATGTCGTAAACACTTATAATTTCCAACTGATTCTAAAAGCTTATTTCATTTTAAAATTATTTTTACTCTTAGAATTTTTTGATTAGACGCATCATTTTAGAGTTATTCACAAAAAGATATAACCTCGTACATGAAATACTGTCATGAATCGTAGGTGCCCATGAAAATAAATCGTAAAATAAAAAATATATATATAATAAAAAGTATTTTTTCTAAACACGCAGCATCAATAGTACATGTTTCCATCATAATATAGCAAAACTGTACTCGCAGCGGATGACCAGCAATTTTTAATTCTTGTACTATCGACAAGTGCTATGGATATAATTGCTGTTCGTGTAGCACACGCCGAGCCATACTTTAGGATATTCCGAAATGTCCCAACTGTTGATATCAACAATATCATCAGTTATTTATCATCTCACCACTGCGTTAACATTGCCTAAACACTCTCCCAATGTTAAATGCGTGTCAGTTTGCTCACTAAAACTACTTATTTGTCATTTTAAACAACTAATACCGACTGACGAATGTTAAGTAACGATTTGACAGTTGCTTTACTGCTCCAGTTACAACTTGTTTTCATAGGTACCTACGATTAATGAAAACATTTCATAATCGAGGTTGTATCTTTTTGCGAATAACCCGAAAACGATGTATCTAAACAAACATTTTTAAGAGTGAAAATAATTTTAAAATGAGATAGGCTTTTAGCATCAGTTGTAAAATTTAAAGGTTTATGACAAAATAATAAAGTTTTAACGAAATAACATTTGTGAACATTCTGTATAGTATTGATCCGGTGGTTGCATATTTTCAAAATTGATCTTAAACGATTTTTTATGATAAAATTGCACTGTTTACCAAATTTTATCTTTTTAAGACAAACCATATTGAAAATATTTAAGAAAATGTTTAAAAATTTCTTACTACTACTAAACTAAAGATTTTTACACGAATCATCATCATTTTAACGCTAGTATTTGTGGTTAAAATTAAGCCATGACTTACAGGAATACCCCTTGTATAATCATGTGGGAGTAATGTTTTGCCTTCTGCAAGCAGTATCTTGTTTTTTGTCAGCAATATCCATTGACCATCATTTTACACCTTTTTGCTTCCGTTTGTAATTTTCACATTCTAACATTTTGTTTCTTACATTTAACATCTTCTTCCATCACGTACCGCGATTATGTTTTCACATTTTGACATCTTGTTTCTTGCATCTAACATCTTGTTTAATCACGTAGGGTATTCTGTCCCCCCATTTAGCATTGTTTTCTCTTCATCTGACACTTTTTTCACAACGTTTTCACATTTTGACATCTTGTTTCTTACATTTAACATCTTCTTACACCACGTAGCATATTGTGTCTTCCAGATAGTATCCTTTTCTTTCCATCTGTCACCTATTCCATGATGTTTTCAGATTCTGACATCTTGTTCCACCACTTAGCGTGTCCTATCCTGCATCTAATATCGTTTTTTTTCCATCTGTCACCTTTGCCATGATTTTTCACGTTCTTAAATCTTGTTTTTTGCATATAAAATCTTCTTCCATCAGTTAGCGTGTTGTGTCTTCTATTCGTCACCTTTTCTATGATATTTTCACTTTCGTACATCTTGTTCTTTGCATCTAACATCTTCTTCCATCACGTAGCGTGTTGTGTCTTCCATCCAACATCATTTTCTTTCCACCTGTCACTTTTTCCATAACGTTTTCACTTTCTGACATGTTCTGAGTAAGGAAGCAAAAGACGTTAAGCAAAACGTTCATTATGTAGTAGCTTTTTATGAGTACCTAATCCATTTCATTGAGATAAATCTTCCAAAATATTTCCTAACGTTATTTATAATCCAAACCTATAAAAGTCTAAATATGAAACATCTGTATTAAAGTATTTTTTTTTTAGAACCGTATGACAGACGCATATTATTGTGCATTATTAGCACGTACAAACGATTCAAGCGCTGGTATTCTTCACCCTGGCCGTGCAGAACACGCCTATTTAGACCGTCAACGTCATAGTGGTACCTTAGGCCATCAAGATCGTTCAAGTTCAGCTCCAAACGTTTGTATAAACAATGTCCGCGGAGTCCACGACGTCGATTGCCCGCGATCTTTATCATTAAATCGCAACAACACCAACAACGACGGTGAATCGTCCCCTCATTGTAGAAGTACTCAAGCTTCCCCAACCGGTTCGTTGCAACCACGAAGACAGCGTGCGAGATCGGCCGATGAAAGCAAACCGCTTTTAGCGCCACGCGAGAGTATCGAAGATTGGGAAATTTCGCCGGGTGAAATTTTTATTGGTCCTCGTGTTGGTTCGGGTAGTTTTGGAACTGTTTATAAAGCTCATTGGCACGGCCCGGTCGCTGTTAAAATGTTAAACGTAAAAGATCCGACGACCGCACAATTACAAGCGTTTAAAAATGAAGTTGCGGTTTTAAGGAAAACACGTCACGTTAATATTTTATTGTTTATGGGATGTGTTAGTCAACCGAGTTTAGCAATTGTAACCCAGTGGTGTGAAGGTTCAAGTTTATATAAACATTTACATGTATTCGAATCGAAATTTGAATTAACAACTTTAATTGAAATTGCGAGACAAACGAGTCAAGGGATGGACTATTTACACGCTAAAAACATAATTCATCGCGATTTAAAATCGAATAATATCTTTTTACACGAAGATTTAACCGTAAAAATTGGTGATTTCGGTTTGGCAACTGCGAAAACTCGTTGGGCCGGATCTAGACAATTTCATCAACCGACAGGTTCAATTTTGTGGATGGCCCCAGAAATAATAAGAATGCAAGAAGATAATCCGTACAGTTTCCAATCGGATGTTTACGCTTTTGGGGTTGTTTTATATGAAATGTTAGCGATGCAACTTCCTTATAGTCATATTAATAATAAAGATCAAATTTTATACATGGTTGGGAGAGGTTTTTTAAAACCGGATTTACACAAAATCAGATCGGACACACCAAAAGCGTTTAAACGTTTAGTTGAGGATTGTATTAAATATAACCGCGATGAACGACCTTTATTTAAACAAATTTACACTTCTTTGGAAGGGTTTTCAAGGAACATGCCTAAATTTCATCGTTCAACATCAGAACCGAACATGTCGAGGGCTCAATTACAATCCGACGAATTTATTTATGCTTGTGCTAGCCCTAAAACTCCCGTTAATTTCGGCCCTTCAAGTAATTTTTTATTTTTAACGGCCGGTGTTGGTCCGATTTAACGCAGGCTGTCATATATTTAGCATTTATAATTTTGTTTCTGAAGAAAAGGAGATAAAAAAAATTGGAATAAATCGATGAAAATGATTCTGAGAGGAAAAAAGAAGATTAATAAAACAAAAAGTGTTTTTACCATAATTACCATCAAAAAAATTAAATAAAAAAGAATTAATAAGAAGTAAACTCGTGATGACGGTTGTGATCCAGTACATACAATGTATAAAAATTACCTATTATTATTAATTAATAATTAATTAATAATTTAATTAATGAGATTAAAGATTTGAAGGGAAACGATGACGATTTTCTTGTATTTTGAAACGGAGGTGTTTTTAAAAAAAGACTTTTTAAGTGGAGATTGAGTCGATGAGAACTCAGTTTTTCAGTTTCCTGAAGACTATGCTATGATTAATATTATTATTGTATTCGAAATAATGCAAACGGAAACATATTGTTTTGTTTCGTAAATAATAAAAAATATATATAAAACCAATAAGTTGTTTTCATTTAAATGAGGCTTGTTTTTCAGTTCAAACCCAAAATTTTAAGTCTCTTTGTAGTCGAGCATAGTTAAGCCTAGGTTACATTGGGCGAAGAAGACAATGGATTTTATTGAGATCAGATCTTGGTGCTTCAAACACTCTTTTAAATGAATTTCAATCAGAAGATCCTGATAAATTTAAATCGCTTTTGAGACTTGATGTACAGGTTGGACCAAATTGGACACTTTTAAATGGAAACTCCTCTTTCTATAAGAGATGATATCAGTATCTGAGGTTCGATTTTTATAAGAAACTTAATGGCGAAAACCGCATATCGATATCTCTTACGGTTTCAGAGATACAGGTGTTTTTCAAAAAGTCAAATTAAACTAAGATTAGAACTAAAACTAGAAACTTTCGGGTTTTGCCGTGCGTCTTTTAATAAAAGGTTTGACGTTTCGGATGCCATGTTGCAACCTTCTTCAGAAACTGGTTCGAAGTGACGAGATCAAAAATCGGTAACTATATATAAGTCGGAAAAACTAATTAATAATCAGTTAACGCTAATTACAAACTAATTAATAACTAATTGCGTCGCGTCCGGTGTGAGGCGGGAAGAGGTCTTCGTGTTCACCACCATCTTCCATGTTCTGCTAAGCTCCCAGCCATCCTCTCTGTTGACGTTATTTTTATGTCGGTGGATCTCTATGGCTTCTCTTGTCAGTAATATCTGTTATCCCTAGCCAGCACCTTTGTTTGTTCGAAGTCTATTCGGTGCCCCTCTGCATGGCAATGTTCCGCAACCGCCGACTGCTGAATCTTCTTCAGCCTTACATCCCTCTCATGCTCCTTGATGCGGCACTCGACGTTGCGTCCAGTTTGGCCAACATAAACCTTCCCACAACTACACGATATCTTGGCTATCGGGAGTGTGTTCCGAATTTTGCTGACCGTGCCGTACCACACTACGATGTCGTTCTTCTTGAGGTGCCTAGCAATTCGTTCCGTTACACCTGAAACATAGGGAAGACAGATAAATCCAAGTGGTTTTGTACTTACCGTGTCCTCTTTCTGCTTTCGCTGCTTGATGGCCTGGTTGATGTCCCTCGAAATGTATCCATTCTTCTGCAGCACGCCTCGTAGAAAGTGTTGCTCCTTCTTCAAGTTCTCTCCTTCACATAGTCTCGCTGCTCGCTGAAATAATGTACGGATCACGGACCTCTTCTGTTGGGGATGATGATGTGAACATGCCTGTAAATACCTGTTGGTATGGGTCTTCTTTCGGTATACACCAAGTTCTATATCTCCATTTGTCGTCCTGGTGACCAACACATCTAGGAAAGGTAGTTTTTTGGCAGTTTCTGTTTCCATGGTGAACTTAATCATAGGATGTTGAGAGTTCAAGTGATCCAAGAACTCTTGGAGCCGTTTTTGACCATGTTGCCATATCACAAACGTGTCATCCACATATCGGAGCCATAGTTTTGGTTTCCACTGGCTCTTCTTCAAAGCGTCCTCTTCGAATAATTCCATGTAGAAATTAGCTATAACTGGCGATAGTGGAGATCCCATGGCTGCCCCTTCGAACTGCTCGTAAAATTCTCCTTTCCAACTGAAATACGTCGACGATAAGCAATACTCCACCAGATTTGGCACGTATCCTGGTAAACCCTCCGGAATGAGTTTTCGGCGAAGACCCTCTACAGCATCCTTAACTGGTACCATAGTAAAAAGGGATTCCACATCGAAACTTACCAACATATCCCCAGCATCCAGCTTTACACCTTTTACCGATTCCACAAAATGTGTAGAATCCCTGACATACGATTCCGTGTTACCTGTAAAGGGAGACAGAATCTTTGCAAGATGTTTGGCCAGCTGGTATGTTGGGGAGTTGATGGCGCTGACGATAGGGCGGAGGGGGACGTCTGGTTTGTGAATCTTCGGTAGTCCGTAGATTCTTGGTGGTACCGGCGCCTGCACAAACAAACCTTTCTGCTGGAATTCCTGTGGATTTTATCAGTTCCTTTATTTTTCTAACGATTTTGTCTGTGGGGTCCTTCTTGATCTTCCTGTAGGTGGCTGGGTCCAGTAGGTTCATCATTTTGTCGTCGTATTCCCCTTGTCTGCTGGTAACACGACGATTTCTGATTTTTCTTTTATAGATCGAAGTGCCTTCTTTTCACCAACCGTCAAGTTGGATTTTGGTGGTTTTGCTGACTTTAATACTCTCGCAACTTCTTGTCGGATCTCTTCGGCTTTCAGTGCAGGCATCCCTCGAACAGCTGCTTCCACTTCGCAGATGATTTCCTCCTTTGGGGCCTTCTTCGGGGCGATTGCGAAGTTCAATCCTTTGGCGAGCACAGAGGTTTCGTCTTTCGTTAGTGGGACATTCGCATAATCTTAGTTTAATTCACACCGGCCGTGAAAGCCTTCGTACTTATATTTCGAAAAGTCGTCATCACTTTTTTCTTATTGAAAAATCTTCCTTTCTGTGAAAACATTTCCAAAGCAACTTTTTATGTAGAATTCGATGGAATAAGTTAGCTTTCCCTCAAAGCAATATTTTAGTGATTATTGACATAAAAATGATTTTTTTTATATGGAACACCCTATACACACTTGATATCTCGTTCAAGTCTTTTTTGAAATATACAACTTGAAAACTTTTAAGATTTTCAATTGTGTACTAGTAGGCTAGTGGGCTTTGACGGCGTTTCGATAAAACAAATGCATTGTTTATGAGTATCTATCTGTCAAATTTTGATTCAAGTTGTAAGTGTTAGTGCTTATCGTTAGAGTATTACTAAGTTGTCATCAACTTTCAAAATAGTGTCATATAATGAATGTTTTATACAATCTGGGGAGACTGCAGGAAATTTATATCATGAACGATATCCAGAGAGGCGGCAACCTTTTAATGATATTTTTAGAAGATTATGGTATAATCTACAAACTAGCGGCCAATTCGAAAAGAAAAGATCAAAAACTTATATACCGAATGAAGACGGGGAATTAGAAGAAGTAGTAGTTTTAGGATCAATGGAAAATAATCCACAGATATCAACGCGGCAAACCAACATGCAATATCAAAGGTAAATCTGTGGATAGCGCCCTACACATGGTAGTGGGGCGCATCGAACAAGCACTTGATTCGAAAGAGTCCATTCTGGGAACTTTCCTTGACATAGAGGGAGCGTTTGACAAAACCACCTTTAGTAGCATTAACCTTGCACTGGAATCTCGAAGAGTGCCATCGATCATCGCGGGCTGGATTAAAACAATGCTAGCAAGCAGAGTTGTTCAGACTAAGGCGAAAGGACACACAGTACAGAGAGCTGTGGTTAAGGGTTGCCCACAAGGTGGGGTACTCTCACCGCTTCTCTGGTGCTTAATAGTTGATGATCTCATTCGTTTCACAAGTTCTAGCCACTACTTACCGAAGGGTTGTGTTGACGAAGAAGATATTGATTCAGGAATCATAATACCAATAATGCAGCAGGACAAGCAAGGCAGTTTCGAGATAAATATGCCAAATTCTTTAGTAAAGCAGGTGCTGTTTCGTGGCAAGACGGAATGATTTCATAATTCTTTATAAAGACACCTTAATAAAAATAAATAAGTAAATACTTACATTTTTGTATGACCTTTTCTGATCATTCACGAACACTTCTTCTATCTTTTTTTTTGCCGAAACCAGCACCAGATTTCTTTGAATCATTCAATTTCTTTAATTCCTGACTATACGTCGATCTTAAACTTTTAATTTTATTCTTAATATCTTGTATTCCAAAACCAGCAATATTCATGTCTTCAGCTATTGAAACATATGCCGCGTCTCGTTTTTGTTTACTTTTGTACTTTAAAAACTCGAAGTTCCACAAACGTGCATGTAATTTATACGTTTGAATAATTTTATTTGTAGTATCACAGTCGCATTTAAATAAAGTTAGCCATATTGTCAATAATAAAATCAGTCAATTTCACGAAACAGTGGACATTCGGTCCACTAAATAGATTGAATAAAACAGGGTCCGAGTGACTGCCTCGCCCTGGTACTAGGATGAGCGCTCGCTAATACAGGTCAATTTAACGTGAGACAAGCGATTATCTTGAAAATGGTTCATTTTATATAAAAATGAACCAAATGAAAGTTGTTCTGTCACTTCGAACCTGTTTCTGAAGAAGTTTGCAACATGGCATCCGAAACGTCAAATCTTTTAAGTAAAATGAATCGTTTTCGAGATAATCGCTTGTCTCACGTAAAATGGACCATCCTGTATATTTATACCAATCGAGGGCTCGGCTGTGAACACTGTCTCGCCACTGTACTCGTTACGTGTAACCTAGGCTTTATGCTGTGTCTACACATAGAGCAGCAAGTGTGCGGCATAAACACGAAGCGTTTATAAGACACAACAAAAAATATCTTGTTTTTTGATTTTAGTATCTAATCTTCTGCTGACAGCAACTAAGTAGTCCTCTGCAAGCAATATTTAATCTTTTACCAGCAATATTTACTTGTAGGAGTAATATTTAGCCTGTAAACAGTATCCAGTTTTTTGTCAGCAATATCTTCTGTTTGTAATCTTTTCCTATCTAACATTTTTTTTCCATCTACCTACTCCATGATATTCACTTTCTGACATTTGCTTCTTGCATCACTTAGCGTGTTGTGTCTTCCACCTGTCACTTTTTCCATAATTTTCACTTGCAGTTTCTAGTTCTTGAAATAATAAATTCTACTTACTCTTAAATCATGCCAATTCATCACATTATTTTCATAACTGAAATTCATCCGCTATGGCAAGTCTAAACGTGTTAATTGCCATTAAATTTGATAACAACCTACTTCCTAAAATCCGAATGACATGGAGTTTCTGTCTTTGGAGTTGCAAAAGAAAACCAAGAAGGAATTTTTCATTTAAAACATCATCTATTTTTAATTAATTTCAATACAAATTAAGAACACAATCTTATTCCTCTTACAATTTTTTGTTTTATACAAAACTTTTAATTCCATCTTAACTTACATAACCTACCATACACAATTTTTTTTGTCAAAACAAATTATAAATTGATTAATAATTATATCATCGCTTTTTTATTTATTTATTAATTTTATTAATAATTTTTGTTTTCATATCTTAAATTCAATATTTACACAAAAAAAATTAATTTTTAATAATGAAATTAGTGCAAACCTAAATTAATTGGTTTACACATTCCAATTCCTCATGATTCAATGGTAGGCTCCAACACCGCCCCGCTATAAGCTAAATCCCAATAATGTTCCACTTTGTGTTTCTTAAAATGTTCCCTCGCCATTCTTTCCGTTGGAACAACCTTAAATTTAATTTCTCCAAAATTTCTTTGCTTACTCGTCCCCTCCCAAACTAAGGTACATTTATTTGGTACTTCATTCCCATCCGGATCCTTAACGGTATCTTCCTCCCATTTAATCCGATGCAACATCAATCTTTTATACTTTTTTTGTTGTTTTGGACCCCCTTCAACCACAACAACACAACAATCCGGATACATAAGCACACACCCAGTCATAAATAATTGTTTCGCATTCGTTTCAACTTTAAATTTTTTCGAAGCCAATTCATGTAACTCTCGAATACGAAAAACAGAAACGTAAACCCCCGTTGAAGTATCTTCCTTGATTTTTTTAATTTTTTTATCGCGTTTTTGATCCGCTGTTAATCGGCGGGAAGCGTTGGCTTCTTCGTGAGCTTTTTGTCGCTTTGCCATTTGCTCACGAACGTGCGCTTCGATTTTTGTTGGATCTTGAACCGCCTCCGTTCCAAGAACTCGCATTAAATTTGAAATTCGCAATTTTGGCTCAGGGGGGGCTTCTAAACCTAATCTAATCTTTTCTTGTTCTTCTTTCCACATCTCACGGCGATTTTGCCTACGAAGTTTTTTACGTTCTTTTTTCGTTAAAAATACTGGCATATAGACAGGACGTAATGGATCAACTAAAAAAAAATTTAATAAAGTGAGTTAAGAAGAAACAATTGCAGCTTTCTTATCATTACAAAAACACATCTAACAAAACAATAAACTATTAATATAAGATTTTACAAAACATACCACGACATCCACCCCAGCAATGAAGCAAGAGGTGGAAGCGCAATAATTACAAGAGAAAATATTGATGTGTGTAGTTGGTGTCAAAATCAATAATCAAAATATGATAGTTGCAGCAGCATATTTTTCGCCGAGGCACAACAACAAGAAATTATAAAAGCTACTTACACCATCTTGGAAACAAATTTCTCTTGGGTGGCGATTTTAATGCAAAAAACACATAATGGGGATCAGAAGTCATAACTACAAAAGGGAAAGAACTGGAACCAACTATCATTTATCAGAAAACCCAACTTACTGGCCCACTAATGCGGATAAGAGACCTGATTTATTGGACTTCATTATATCAAAGAAATTTTCACCCACTTTTCTGGAAGTGCACGATAACTATGCCTAGCTTCGGACCATACAGCAGTGGTACTGACTTTAAGTGAAAAGATCATTGAAAAGGAAAGAAAACCAACCCTGACGAATGATACAACGGATTGGGAAAGCTTTAGATTGGAACTTGAAGGAAAAATACGGTTGAGGAAAACTTTGTACGAGATGTTCAGCTTGCAGCAAGGAATAACACAAAATAACTGAAACGTAAAAGTGTTGGCAACAATTACCCTCAACAAATTAGAATACTAATTGCAGAAAAAGAAAACCTAGAAGAACATGGTATCGATAAAAGTAAATTCAATAATCTGACACAACAATTAAAGCGATTATTGATTGAAGTGATTATTCATTATGGAGAGCAACAAGAAAGCTCAAACGTCCTATTACTCAAAATCAACCTCTCAGAACTGATAATGGAACGTGGGCAAGAACTAATAAACAAAAGGCAGAATTATTTGCAAATCATCTAGAAAAAACTTTCCAGCCAAACGATATAAGCTCCGATTGTGAAGAGATCAAAAAATGTGTTAATACTAATAAACGTATAAAACATATAACGCTAAATGAAGTTGCTAAAGAAATTAGGAAGAATATAAGTGCAAAGAAAACACCAGGTTTTGACTTGATTACAGGAGAAATCGTAAAAAACGTTCCTAGAAAAGCAATCTTAAAACTAACACGTACCTAATATGTGGAAGACTGCAGAGGTAATTATAATATCTAAGCTAATAAAATTACTATAGAATGTGGCTTCATACAGACCAATCTCGTTGTTTCTAGTAATCTCAAAACTCTTTGAAAAACTGTTCCTCAAAGGACTTAAACCATTAATAGAACAAAACCAACTTATTCCTGAGTATCAATTCGAAAAAAAATCTCGAAGGAAAAAAATTTGCTCTGCTATATTTGTTGATGTAGCCCAAGCATTCTATAAAGTATGGCATAAAGGCCTAATACATAACATTACTAAATTATTGCCAAAACAGTATGTGGATGTCTTAGAATTTTATATTACAGACCGATTATTTCGAATCAAATACGAAAGCGAATTTACTGATTTAAAAGAGATAAAAGCTGGTGTTCCACAAGGTAGTGTACTTAGAACAATTCTGTACCTGCTATACACAAACAATCTGCCAGAGGACAGTACTTTGCTATATTCTTCGCTATAATATTCAAAAGGCCCCAAATAAACTGCAAAATGTTGTCCACATGGACAAGAAAATGAAAAATTAAAATTAATGAAGGCAAGTCCATTCATATTAACATTACAAACAAAAAATTAGTTGATTTACCACCAATCACAATTAATAATAACATCATTCCATATGCAGACTCAACAAAATATCTCGGTATAGGTACACCTAGATAAAAAACTCACCTGGGGGGTACATATAAAGTAAAAACTGGAAGAACTGCGAATAAGAAATAGGTAATATAGCTGGTTAATAAAAGTCAAGACAATCAAAGTTATCAATAGACAATATAATACTAATATACAAGCATATCCTCAAACTCGTATGGCTGTACGGGATACAACTATGGGGATGCGCCAAAAAATGTCATATTGAAACCATACAAAGATTTCAAAATAAAATCTTGAGAAACATCGCGAATGCGCATGGTATCTTAGAAACAGAGATATCCTTAAGGATCTTGAGATCGTGTGTGTATATACAGCGTGTCCCGTATCTTCCGCATCAGAGCATTATACGGTTGTAGAATACATTATTCTGAAGCGATCTTTCTAATAAAATTTTTTCGAAATGTTTATAATAACCGCACGGGAACTGTTTAACGACGACTTTGATTCATCGAAAAAGTTTATTTCTCTTTCCATGACGAATCTATTGGTGAGTACACGTGGGAAACGAGTTATCATCGGCGTAGCGGACCGGCCGAGGATGGCACCGATTACCTGAGTCTGATTTGCGATCTGCTGATTGGACGAAAAACAGTTCCTTTACACAGTTCCCGTGCGGTTATTATAAACATTTCGAAAAAATTTTATTAGAAAGATCGTGTCAGAATAATGTATCTTACAACCGTATAATGCTCTGATGCGGAAGATACGGGACACGCTGTATAGCGAAATAAAGCAGTTTGGACAAAAACATACATCTAGAGTTAATAACTACGTTAATCCGAGTATGTCGCTTCTCTTTGAAAATGAAAACGTCCAACGAAGATTAAAAAGGACTAAGCCATTTGATCTTGCATAGTGAGTAACAATGGTAAATAGTGAAAAAGCAGAGTAAGGTACTATAATTTGATAGTGTCTTCTGAAAACCAACGGCTGACTAGAAGATTAGTCACTTTAGTGTTTAAGAATTTAATATACAGTGTATCCCCGGATAGGTGAAACGACTCTTATAAAAAGTAAAATTTTTTCGATATTAATTGTCATTTTTTGGGGTTTAACCCTGCTTGGTGAAAGACTAATTTTGAACATATTTTCAAGTTTTAAAAAACAAGTGAGCGAAAACTCCTTATGTGTAAGGTAAAATAATTTTTACCAAAGTAGGCCGATCATTCCGAAAATTTGCATATGGCCATAGTTTTTCATTCTGAACAAAACTTCTTAGTAACACTTTCACGTACTGTAAACAGAAAAGGTACTTTACCTGCCACAAAAAGAGTTTTTCTTTCACCGTCCAGGCTCAATGGTTTTTTAAAACTTGAAAATATGTTCAAACTTAGTCTTTAATCAAGCAGGGCCAAACCCCAAAAAATGACAATTAATATCGAAAAAAAAATTTTTACGTTTTATGAGAGTCGTTTCACCTATCCGGGGACACACTGTATACATTTCTTCATGTACACCACTATGTATGTCTGATTTTGCCGAAACTATATAAGCCACTGTTAGTGGGACCAATACCAAAACATACACTTCAACGTTGCCTTCAATCTTGTATACGAGCGGAGATAGGCAATGCTGCTTCTAGTTATACAATTTCTTTGGACATGAAACCTGAATGATTCAAGTTCTAGGTCTAGTTGCTAAAGAAATTAGGAAGAATATAAGCGCAAAGAAAACACCAGGTTTTGACTTGATTACAAGAGAAATCTTAGAAAAACCTCAGTTTTAATACAATAAAAAAAATGCAACATAGTGATATCTTCTGCTAACTAGCGCTACTTACCATTGTCACTAGAACGAACATTAGACCTAGAAATAGAAACATTCGGGTTCAGCCGCACGTCTCTAAAGACGGCTAAACCCGAATGATTCTAGTTCTAGGTCTTCTGTTAGTTCTAGTGATAGTGCAATACTAGAACTATCACTAGACCTAGAACAAGAAACATTCGGATTTAGCCCCACGTCTCCCAAGACGGCTAAACCCGAATGATTCTAGTTCTAGGTCTTGTGTTAGTTCTAACGATAGTGCTAGTGTAAACCTAAACCAACTAACACTAGAATTAGAAAGTATCGCATGTTTCTAGTTCTAGGTCTAGTGTTAATTCTAGTTTTAATGCAATAAAAATATGCAACATAGTGATATCTTATGTTAATTTGCGTTACCTACCACTGTCACCAGAACTAACATTAGACCGAGAACTAGAAGAAACAGAATAAACATTCGGGTTTAGCCGTCTTTAGAGACATACGGCTAAACGCGAACGTTTCTAGGTCTAGTGTTAGTTCTAGTTTTAGTACAATCAAAATATGGAACATAGTGATATACAAATATATGTATGTAAATATATGTAAATATATGTATGTTAAATGTCTGGAATATAGCCAATAACTTAGAAAACGCACTCAAAGTGAAATTTGTACATTGTTCAATAATATTTAAAATCGCTTTTTGCGATGCTAGAATGTACGACACCGCTAATTTAGAGGTATATGTCGGAAAGCAACCAGAAGGTCCATATTCAACTAATAACAGCGCATTATCGGTTGTTGAAAGATTATGCACAGCTATACAGGAAACAGGTAGAAACTTGACTAGCGATAATTGGTTCACTAGTTTGGAACTAGCTGAATCCCTGCTAAAGAAGAAAATATCCCTTGTTGGCACTATTCGTAAAAATAAACGACGTCTACCAGCAAAATTTACCAACACTAAAAATCGTCCGGTTGGTTCAAGTTTGTTTGGGTTTAGGAAGAACTGTACTCTTATATCCTACATTCCAAATAAAAAAAAATGTCCTGTTTATCTTAACAATGCATGATGATGGCTCCATTGACGATGCTACTGGAAAACCAATAATTATCACTGATTACAATAGTACCAAAGGTGGAATCGACACTGTGGATCAACTCTGTGCTAACTATAACTGTGCACGTAATTCGAGGCAATGACAGTTAGTTATTTTCTACAGTCTTCTCAATATATCTGCGATAAATGCTGAAATTATTTTTCATACCAATAATTCCGGTGATAAAAATTTGCGCAGACATTTTCTTGAAAAGCTATAATTTTTGCTGTTGGAGAATCATCTGAAAGCCTGTGCCTATATTGACAATATACCACGAACAACGCGTGAAAGAATTTGTGAAATTTGCCATATAGGGCGACACAATTCCCATCCAGAAACAAATAAGGAAAACACAATCTGGTCGTTGTGTTTACTGTAGTTCAAAAAAGAATAGGAAAACCCGATATCACTGTAAGAGGTGCAAAACATTTGTGTGTCTTGCACATACTAATGTAATGTGCGAGGGCTGTTTCGAAGAAGATTTCAATTAACATTTATTTTTGTAGAGAAAAGAGAGACTTATTTTGTAAGATAAACATAATGTTAGTTTTATTTTCATTGTATAACTATTTCCATTTTCAATATAACTATTTTTCCTTTTTTTTATTGAAAGTTAGTAAATAAAATGTTTATATTGTTTTATGGCTGATTATTGTTTCTAATGTTACCTGAAATGTTACCACTTTTTGCAAGTCGGTCTATCAGACCGACGTCACCATTGGTGTTCCAAAATTTCACGTCACCACTGCAGGGTTAATAAAGAAACTTGTATTTGAAACATTTTTCTTTAAAACCACAAATGGCGAAGTTATTGGCTATATTCCAGACATTTGACACAACCTGTATATCACTATGTTCCATATTTTATTGAACTAAAACTAGAACTAACCCTAGACCTACAAACATTTGGGTTTAGCCGTCTTGAGAAACGTGCGGCTAAATCCGAATGTTTCTAGTTCTCAGTCTAGTGTTAGTTCTAGTATTGCACTAGAACTAACACAAGACCTAGAACTAGAATCATTCGGGTTTAGCGGTTTTGAGAGACAAGCGGCTAAACCCGAATGTTTCTAGTTCTTGGTCTAGTGTTAGTTCTAGTTTTCAATGTTGTTTAGCGTTAGATTGTGGTATATTTTTGTTGAAAGAAAAGTAGAACTTACACTAGACCTAGAAACATTCGGAATGTTTCTAGTTCTAGTAACAGTGGTAGGTAGAACTAGTTAGCATAAGATATCACTATGTTGCATATTTTTATTACACTTAAACTAGAACTAACCCTAGAACTAGTATCATTCGGGTTTAGCCATCTTTAGACGTGCGGTTAAACCCGAATGTTTCTAGTTCTAGGTCTAGTGTTAGTTCTAGAATTAACACAGATTCTATTGATACACCGTCTATCTAATAGTATCTAATGACAGGTAGTCAGTCGCTATGCATCGAAACGTTAAGAAAAACAAGAGTGTTTCATACGTAAATATATATTGTAATTTCACCTAGTTTAGTGAAAATAACTTTAGTTTTAAGTTTATCATATTGGTTTTGTGCGTGTCTATAAAATAAACAATTTGTAGATTAAATGTTGACTGGTTTAATACCAGGTCTATAGCATTGGGGTCTTATATACAATCTAGAGTGCGTATGTGGTGGTGGTAATCAGAAAGTCAGACATGTTGGATGTACCGACCTGAACTATAGTTTCAAGTCTCTATTGTACCCAAAGAAATTGTATATATAAAAGCAGTTGTAAACATTAAAACTTGAAGCCAACGCAACACGCGGTTTGTTTACTAACAACCTTTGTCGAAACCAGTTGAAACAATGAACGTGCACAGATCGGACCATCGGCCGATTATCGCCGAACACTCCCGAATATTATTTTAGCCCTTAGCTTAAAATAAGACATACACTAAAATAACGAATCCTATTTGCGAATCAATAAATCTTCAAAGTCGTTCTTCTTCCGATTCGTTTTTCTTCATTTTATTTATATATATATTTATACATTTAGTATACTATTACATTTAGTTAGAAATAGAACTTAACAATCAAAATAGTACATACTTGTATCGTTTACCAAGTATGTATATTGTTTCTAGGTCCTCTGATTAATTTAAAAGATTACAAGATTATATTTATTGTGTTTAATACTTTAAAATCTTATTAAAACTTGACAAAGATATAGAAAAAAATTCATTCTACAATTTATAAAATTATTATGGCAATAACTTTTCAATTGGTAGTTAGTTTAACAATTAATTTGTGATTGTAATTTTGTATATAAAATTTGGATACGCCACTGGATAAAGTCTGACAAATTTCATCTAATTCGTACACGCCACTGTCGCTAGGACCAAGGTCTATTTTGTTTGCAAACAAATGCCCTTGCATTGGCTTCAAACCGGTATACGGGCGAACATAGGCGATGCGGCTTCTATATATACAATTTTATTTCTTTGATTGTACCTACAATTATAACCTCACAATTCTCATAAATATATTGTTACTTTTATTAAAATTTTATTTTTGTTGGAGGAATTCTTTTTAGTTCACATATGTTTTTTATAATTTGGTAGGTTGGAAGATTATTTACAACAGTCCATAAAATGTTTCTGGTTAGTTGACTTGAAATTAACAATGAAGTTCAAGTAAAGTTTATTATTAAGGAATGTTCAGTTCTTTTAAAATAAACTAACTATTATTTATAAACAAAAGGTTAACGTGATCAATCAGAATTGTTTTAAATATTGTCTCTTAGTTTATGTTAATTATAAGGATTATTGTTAAAAATTATTAAGATCTTTTAAAATGTTATATAATTATAATTATACATATATAAAAAGTTAATGTGTTTTGTTTTGGTTATTATTTTCTGTCTTTCCAGTTTATAATAATATAAATTCTTGCATAAGTATATATAAGAATTTCGAATTTCCCGCTAAGTTGGTACATCTAATATGGCGACCTTTCTAGCTTCATTTTAGGCGTGGTGGGGACAACAGCATACGCACTCTAGATTATATATAAGATCTTAATGGTCTATACCTTGTAACTTACCAACATAAGGTTACCTAATTCCCTATGCCTCTGTAGTATCGATTATTACCCCGCAGATTGACGTCACTGGTTCGATACAGTCAGAGCAAAGAGTTGAGTACAAGTTGGTTGAGTAAAAGATAGCCTCATATATAAAATATAATACATTATTTGAACCTCGCCTCGTGTTGTTTGTTTTGGATGTTTTGTGTTATTATTCTTTCGTGTTCTGTTTAGATATAGTTTAGTTTATTTTTAAAAGGACATTATTTATTATAATTTGGTGTGCCTTTTTTGATAATCTTTAAGGTATGTTAATCACTAAATACTTTTTCAATACAATATGTTTATGTATTGAATATAAAAAAAATACATTTATTTTATTATTGTTCTATTGTATTTTTTTTTTTTTCGTAGATTTTTTCGTTTCTGTTTGAGTAGTTATTTTCTATATTTTAAGCTGAGTCTATCAAATTATTTAAATGAATAATACAACACGTCAAAATTATTTGTTTTAGGTTTTTGTACATATATTTATATTATTTATTAGTATTAAAAAAATATTAACATATAATTTTCCAAAATTTAAAAATTATTCTTTTAAAATGAATTTTACTGTTTTGAAGTAGTGCATTTTTTATTCAAAGTTGCAAAACTTTAAAATTTCAACGTAATTCATACACAGTAAAGTTATCTATGTTATAAGAAAAAGTTTTTATATTGTTGGTATTTTCACAAAGCTATGAATGAGTTTTAATTGAATATAATTTTTTTTTGCGATTATATGTATTATAAAAATGATATTAACATTTCAGATGACCCCTCATTGTGCAATGAAAAATTGTACTTCGAAGTATGATGCATGCCGGAAAGAAGGATTGGAAATTTCATTCTTTCGATTTCCAAAGAATAAGAATGTTTGTGAACGCTGGCTTGCGAAATGTAAATTAGGGACGGATCCGAATACTGCAAGGATATGTTCCTTACATTTTGTAAAAGACGATTTTGAACGGGATTTAAGGTCCGAGTTATTAGGTTCAAAACCAAAGAAAACGTTGAAGAAATTTTCTTTTCCGTCATTAAGATCGGAGAGTAAGTTACAAGATTCTCTTAATGAGAATGTACAAGATTTAGGCAATGACAATGTTCAATCTGGTTGTTCTGCAATGACCCAAACTGAGGAAACAGATAGATCAACTGTGACAACGCAGACAGAAATATCTGCAAATGTTTTTATTTGTAGTATTAATGTTATTGACACTATTAAAGAGATGAATATAAAAATGGATTTACTTAGAACAGAAAATGATCGTATAAAAAGCATTGTGGTTCAAAAAGAAAGTTTGATAAAAAAATACAAACGTCAAATAAGTATTTTATCAAAACGACAACAGAAGAATACTTTGACTAACGCAAATTTAAATATAAAAATTAAGGAAAAATTCAAAAATGTTTTTACACCAACACAATTAACAAAAATATTGAAAAATAAAAAGAAAATACATTGGAATCAAACGGACATTACCAATGCATTCACCTTACAATATTTAAGTAAAAGATGTTATTTATATTTAAGAAATCATTTAAATTATCCTCTACCAGGTAATAACTCATATTTAAACATTGACATGTAATCTAGGTATTTAGATAGTATAGTTATCAAGAATTTTATGCTTTTACAGGTATATCAACATTGCAAAAGTGGCGTTCAAAAAAAAACATACGAGAGGGTGTACTCCACTCAATGTTAAAATATGACGAATTAAGAAAATCCAGAGCCTCTCAAAGAAAAATGGAAAAAATGAAAGCAAAAATTCCAAAACATTAAACATTGTTATTGTATGATATTTCTTATAATAAAATAAATTTATTACCGATTAGTACTACTATTATTAGTTTAACTCGATTTGATTATTACAGTTCACGTTCACTTTTATTACCTTTTTTTATTTATTATTTTCTGCATGTTTTGTTGTTATAAAGTTAGTATTTTCTACTCTATTCCTTGTTTCATT
This sequence comes from Onthophagus taurus, assembly GCF_036711975.1. Taxonomy (NCBI): domain Eukaryota; kingdom Metazoa; phylum Arthropoda; class Insecta; order Coleoptera; family Scarabaeidae; genus Onthophagus; species Onthophagus taurus. Next base: position 1,665,732 of record NC_091968.1, on the reverse strand, counting down.
GCTACATTATCATCATTGATAAGGATAATCTACTTTTCATAACGTTTTATTCTGTAATTAAATTTTTTAAAAGAGCTATTAACCCATTAGTGCATAAAGTTAATTGATTTTTAATTTTGTTTTTGGATTAATATGAATAATAATAATAGAACAAAATTCTTGACTTTTTATCGCGTCCCTTTTTAACGGACGCTGTACACTAATGGGTTAAAACACTCAAATCGATCCGTTTTTTTTATTAAAATTCCCTACAATATCATTTCTTTTTTGCTAAAAGAGGCATAACATCGCGAATTACAAAAAATGACCAAAAACCTGTAGCATAAGACATTAAAGCATACATTCATTAAAATAACTCGTGACTTGGACTCGTTTTTTAACTTGAATTCGTGCATTTTAAACATGTTTTATGAAACTTGTTTTTTAATATACTATTATAACAGAGTGCGGGAAGTTAGCCCGCCATTTCTTGATTTTTAAATCTTTCATTGTTGTTCTAGAGTTCTACATTGTTCCAAAGCGGCAAATAAAAAAAGTAAAAACTCGGTAAAAATTTAAAAACCGGGTTTTTTGACTAGCCCCCCATTTTTGGAAAAATCAGATTTTGTTTGTTGTTCTGGGATGTTCTAGTTATTGTTCTAGAAAACCAAAATTATGGCATACAGCATTACGAAGTTATAACTAAAAATAGTTTTTCTATTTTCAATTCCATATTACAAATATATACTTATTATACTTAAAGCAATCTGGAACAGCTATTATTTTCAGTAGAACAACTCTATAAAAGACACTTTACTCTTTGAAAATTATAGTTTTTGGAAGTTTCAGTCAGTAATTCTTGCGTCAGTGGTTTTAAATTACACAATAAAGATTAAAACACATAGAACAATCTAAAATAACTCAAACTTTACTGATTCAAATTGTTCTAGATGTGTTTTATGTTTAAACTAGGAAAAAAGAGGTTTAATGTAATAAATCAACAAATGAATAATCCAACTATTCGATCAGCAAACAAAAATACACTATTTGTATTATACATTATGTATTAAAAACTAAATATCTCTGTGTCCCACCCACACAGAGATATATTTATATATACTATATATTTATTATGTATTTATATACCCTACTCAAAAAAATTAGGGGAACACTTTTTTCGAAATCTGTAACTTTTTAGATAATAGTTCTAGGCTAATCAAATTTGGTTTACTTCAACGGCATATACAGGGTGTTTCATTTAAAATGTCATATGGTTACAGTACCGCTCAAAAGTATATGATAATTTGGTTTTTCTCACATAACTTTTCTAATACAGGACGAATTTTCATACAATTATCAGGCAATGCATAACGAGTGAATACAATTATATTATATACCAGAGGACACAATATATGCCAAGCATAGAGGCGGTACTGTATATTTCGAAAACCAAAACTCGAATCGAAAAAAGTTTCAAGTAAACTTTTTTTGGTGAAAAGGGGGACACAGGGTACACATGAGCAGATTTTTTTCAAGGTTGCCTAAAGGCCCTTCTGACATCATTTTCATTTTTTCAAATCGCATATATACATACTTTTTTCTTTCAACGTCTTGAGCAACAAAGCAAAGTAAGTATTTTTTGCTTAAAAAATGTTTTTCTTAAATTCTGTGTTATGAAGATATCTACAAAAAGAAAAATAAAACAACATTTTTCAAAATATAATTAATAGTTATTTAACCAACAAGTCTATTAATGTAGGCGATTAAATATCGAGATGTTTTAACGCGTGAGCGAGCGAAGCGAAGCGAACGCGTTAATTATTGAGATAATTAATCGCATTTTAATATACGAGTTAGTTACAATATTTTTCCGTTGACCGTCTTTTCAACAAAATAGAGAAAATCCATCGTTGAAAAATCTCCCAATTCTGTCATTGGCAAAATAACCTCACATTTAATGTGTCATAATTTATTTTTGTAGTCTTACCGAATAGATATAGTGGTCGGTTGGGTCGGTATTATAAATTTCATTGGAGAATATTTATTAAATTGACTACTATTTAGTTCGGTCGGACTTTCTTAAAATCGTTTATTAATAGAAAATCGTTTATTAATAGGTGTCATTAATGAATGATTTTGTATACATTTATAAATCTTATAAATACACGGTCGACGGAAAAAAAATTTAATTAATAAAAAAACGATTTAATTAATCGTAAAATAGTACTAAAATTCTTCTTCATTTTTTAAATCGTTTTAGAAAATTGTTCTAAATCCTGTTCTAAACCTTGTTTGGATGTGCGCTAACTTGCACGTGGGATAAAAAATTCAGTTTTTGACACTCAGGGAATTGTTTAGAATAATTGGTTACCATAGTTACTCATGGCTACTGCTATTTTTATCATTATACAAATTTGAAGTAAGTAAACTTTAAAGTAATTTTTCTCGAAAATTTTCTTATGTAACGAATATTAATATTGACTGTACTAGATTCAGAAAAAAATCCTCTTTCATATTCCGCAATAAAAATGGGGTATTGCCATTTAAAAAAAATATCGATGACACCATTACTCGTTTAAAAATGGCGTAAAAAATTTAAATCTTAGACCCGTTTCAGGGATTTTTCCATAAACCGTTTATATGATTTTATCGCCTATATCTGTTACTTTACACTTTACACTGTATAATAATATAATAAATATACATACAGTATATATAAATGTATCATTGTGTGGGTGGGACACAGAGATATTTAGTTTTTAATACATAATGTATAATACAAGTAGTGTATTTTTGTTTGCTGGTCGAATAGTTGGATTATTCATTGGTTGATTTATTATTTTTCTTGTTAGGTATGTATTTCGCTGTATTTTTAAGAGGATATGATTTTGCAAAATTAATGTCCGTGTAACCAGAAAAACCTGAAAGTTTGAGTTATTTTAGATTGTTCTATGTGTTTTAATTCTTATTGTGTAATTTAAAACCACTGATGCAAGAATTACTGACTGAAACTTCCAAAAACTTTAATTTTCAAAGAGTAAAGTGTCCTTTATAGAGTTGTTCTAGTGAAAATAATAGCTGTTCCAGATATTTGTAATATGGAATTGAAAATAGAAAAACTATGGTCACAGCAATCAACTAGACATTTTAGTAGCCAAACCTATTTTTAGTTATAACTTCGGAATGATGTATCCCAGAATTTTGATTTTCTAGAACAATAACTAGAACAACTAAAACAACCCAGGACAGCAAAGAAAGTCAGATTTTTTCAAAAATGGGGGGCTAGTCAAAAAATCGTTTTTTCGGTTTTTCTCGCCGAGTTTTTATTTTTTTCTATTTGCCGCTTTGGAACAATGTAGAACAACTCTAAAACAATCTAGAACATCCTATATTTTTACAAGTTTGGTCTTTTCTGTTTTCAAGGATTATGAATAACTTTACTTTTTGCAATTTGATTCAACCGTTCTCGAGTTATTCGAATTTTTCTTGAAAAAGCTGTCCTGGAGCAGCTTTTTGTTCGAAAAATCAGAGAATACTCGATTTTTGACATATCATTTTAGGATTCAGAACATGCTTAACCAAGATGATGAAGTATGTTTTGGTGCCAAGAACGGCTGTCTAGATCGTTTGATCACTTTAATATGGCACGAAAACTTTTCAAAATTTTGAAGTACCAAACTTCTTTTTTTTAAATGGCACCCTCCATATTTTATTACTTAATCGTCTTCAACGTCTCAATTTACACCTTTTATGCTCCATATGTCCTATACCTAACATGAATAATTTGGGAATAATTAGGGTTTTTTAAAAAATGCTCACATATATCGATATTAACCTAGTGTACCATGGAAAACAAATGTTTAATGATTTATTGACAAACGTCTAAGTCAGATTTATGTTGCTTGATGCTTGTGAGTCTAAAACCAGTTAAAATGGATATTAATAACGTAAATAATGTTTATACAAATGAATAAATCCTAAATTGCACTGAAAGTGCAACAAAGTTCTTAGTAGAACTTGCAGAATGTTTAATGAAAACTATCCACATTTACCTCCAATAACAAAAGGTAAAATTTAGAAGAATAGAAGCAAATTTTTTGCATATTGGACTAATTAATCACGTGTTAAACTAACCAAAAAATGTAGTAGATAATGCAGAGGAAAAGGTGAATACCTTGGCTTATTTCGAGCCCAGTCCCAACACCTCAATTTGAGCTGCCAAAGAAGATCTGGAAATCATACTACGATCTTTGTCGCGCTTTTCATGTATAAAAAATAAATTAGGAATCTCTTGATTTGTGTAAATATTATTTTCGTTATTGTTATAGATTTTAACTCTTTTTAGTACTAATATTAAGGGATCTAACAGATAATTATTAGCTCACATGCATCAAGTGACGTAAACAAGTGAGTCTTTGACAAAAACTCATTGACAAGGCTTGTTTTCCATAGCACACTAGGCTAAATATCCATATGATAGGTGTGCATTTTTCAAAAAACTCTAATTATCTCCCAAACTATTAATGTTAGGCATGGGACATACCTGGGATATAAAAGCTGTAGAATGAGACACCGAAGACGACTAAATAATAAAATATGGGGGGTACCATTTAAAAAAATGAAGTTATGGTACTTCCAAATTTCGAAAAGTTAACGTGCCATAGTAAAGTGACCAAACGTTCTAGACAGCCATTCTCCGCAGCAAAACATACTCCATCATGTTGCTTAAGCATATTCTGAATCCTAAATTGATATCCCAAAAATCCAGTGTTCTCTAATTTTTTTGAACAAATGTCTGCGGGAGCAGATTTTTCTAGAAAAATTCGAATAACTCGAGAACGGCGGAATCAAATTGTAAAAAGTAAAGTTATTTATAAACCTTGAGAACAGATATATCCAAATATGTAAAAATGTTCCATTTAAAAAAATAAAGTAGGTGGCGACTTCCGGTATAACCGGAAGTGCTAGAAATCTGAAAAGATTTTAATCGAAGAGAACGCAATGAATAATACTGAAGTCTGAATTCTCAAATTTTTATTTTGGCCAGAACCCGAGAAATGGCTAATGACCGGTCTCGCTGAGGCACCCTGTATATTTTCATTTGAATTTATTTTATACAGTGTTGCCAACTCTACTAACTTTTCGGTAGCTCTACCAACTTTTAGTGTCTTGCTCAAATTTACTACCTTGTAAGAAATATCTAACAACTTTTTAAGATCTTAAAAAAAAGTCTTTTTTTTACCATTTGCTGTGTTTTTACCCTTTTATGATAAGCGAATGTAGTAGCATTGTAGATAATAAAGAAAGTTACAGGTTTCTGTAATCTCTACCGACTTCACCTAACAAAAGCTGTCATTTACTATTGAGAAACACAACTCTTCCTTTTACAATTGAGAAAAATATTAGAGTTGAAGACTTCGGGCATGATATTTCTCTAATGAAAAAAGGCGATGATACACAAATGTATCCTTTACTAGGCCAATTTGTGAGGAAATTACTTGCACTTCCACACAGCAGTGCGAATGTGGAAAGACTGTTTACTGTCGTTAATTTATTAAAAACTTGCAATAGAAACAAATTGTCCACTGATACATTGCAAGGACTGCTACATACAAAACGATTTATCAACTTACAAGAACAACCTACTGAAAACCACTATAAATTATTTAATCAAAGCAAGTATTCTTTTAAAGCTTTTTTTTTTCTAGCAACTTCTAAAAGTAGTGAAACTACTACTTTCCATAGTGTGATTAATTCTTTTTGTTTTTAACGTGTTTTTTGGGTCATTTCACAGTGATTAAAAAAAAATTGTCGATTTTGAAGACACATCATGATTTTTGAATTTTTTCAAAATAATATTAATAAAATGAGTTAATAAATTTCTTTTTTTTACTTACATGGACATCTAACTTGAGTGGGGTGCTCAACTAAATTATTAATAACACTTTCTTTAACAGCAATTTTTCCATTAACTACAGTGTCTAAATCGTCGAGTAAAATAACAGAATCCCACCATTCCATTTGTGGGATATCTTCCGAGAGGCCTTCCGATTTCGCAATTAAAGCTAATTTAGTAGCGGAGGAAATCCCCGTTTTTTTAGCAATTTGCGAAATTTCGTTTTGTAACTTTTCAAGTTGCGCTTTCATCCTTAATCGTTCCGCAAGTTGTTGAAATTTCCCTGGTTCGTGGAACCTTAAAGTTCTCTTATTTCGAAGGGCTGGTTTCATGCTTAACCGATAATCGTAGAATTTATCAACATTACTATCATCATTTTTCTCATGATGTTGTGATTTAAATTGTTCTCGCTTTTTGGCGCGAATGTTAGCTTTTAAAGTTGGGGCTACATGTGTGAGTTGTACTGCTTTTCCTGATTTATCAACCGTTCTACCTTCTTCATCTAATATTAATGGAGTTGGTTTATCAACAGCAACGGGCATTTGTATTACTACGTTCCCCAAAATTCCCATTGAAAGCTTATTTTTGATTTGGGCTTGTAATTGGGCGATTTTCCTTGCTTTATCAGCATCCCCTCGATTTAATAACCCCATTGGAATTCCATAAATGCTAGGTGTAGGGATGTTTACGGGTTGTTCTGTTGCGTTTTTACTGCTGTTTGATGATCCATTATCGGGCAAAGTTCTTTTTCTTTCCTCAATTTGTCTTTGCGCACTTTTCATCATCTCTTTAACCTTCCTATCCCGATCATCACCTCGCTCTCTTTCATCGTAATGCTTCGACTTTGGTCTTTTATTATCCCTGTCGTAATCGCGCTCATCGTGGCCCCTTTTCTTCGAATTATACCTCAAATCGTCGAGTAAATCGAATAATTTATCCGAGATACGACTCGCTTTCTTGCTATCAATGTAAGAACACAATTTATCGGTCGTTTTTCTGTGATCATAACCCGATGCTAAACAATGCAAGGCTGTGCTAACCAAGTGAGAATCGCTTTCACCTAAAACTTTATAAACCGCTTTATCCACTGACGGTTTTAACTCATCCAAATCTTTTCGAGATAAATGAGACATTATTAAGTTTTTTGAAAAAACGTTTATAAAACGTTTTTAGGTTGACAACAAAGTAGGGATTTTTGACGTTTTAATTTGACACGAGTGAAGTTAGTAATGATGTTTTTATTAATAGATGGCGCCACTAATTCATTAATTGCGGTTATGAACGCATCCCCACGCAAAGGCCTTGCTGTGACGTCATTGGAAGAATTGACATTTTTATGTTTTTATTTATACAATGTATTTCACTTAAAAAGCAATACACAAACATATAACAATTTTAAAAAAAAGATATAATATAAAAATATAAAGCGAAATATTAACGGTCAAAATTTAAATTATTTTTAGGTTATCCAACTTAACTCGGTTACCATGGTGATTAAGATGCAAATATTGCAGGTGCTTGTCAAAATTGAAATTGAATTTAAGTATTTTTAAGGAAAAAGTCTTATTTAATTGGTTTAAAAGGCTGTATTTAACTCAAAATTGGTTTATCTAGAGTATTATAAACAAGGTAAGTGTATTAAATCAAAAAGATACTTTTAAATTATTTCTCTTAATTAGAATCGATTTAAATTAATTACAAGTAACGAATTTGTTATGAATGCGAGATAATCGTAAAGAATTCGAATTGTTTTAAAATTAATAAAAATTAGGTTAGAATTGATAAAAAAATCGGAATAAAATTGTATTACTTTAAGGTTATCCAACTTGACTCGGTTACCATGGTGATTAAGATCCAAATATTGCAGTTGCTTGTCAAAATTGCGGTTGAATTTAAGTTTTTTTAATGAAAAATACATAATTAATTGGATTTAAAGGTTGTATTTAATTCAAAATGGGTATATGGATAAAATTATAAGCAAGGTAAGTGAAGTAAATCAAAAAAAAAAAAAAATTTAGATCAATTAAAATGTACAAGAATTTAGGGTTAAATAACAATTAAAACTAGAACTAACACTAGACCTAGAAAGATTTAGGTTTAGCCAAGCGTCTTAGACAAGAACTTAGAAAAGTCTGAAGACGCACGGCTAAACACGAATATATCTAAGTCTAGTGTTAGTTCTAGTTTTACACTAGCACTAACACAAGACCTAGAACTAGACACAGTCGGGTTTAGTCGTAAAAACCCCGTTTGTCAATGTCAACTTTAATTTTATTATTATATTCGTAATCTTCATAAAATAACCTTTAAAGTGAGTCCAAACTTGACGCATATATCTCAAAAAACCAAAAAGTTCGAACTTTTAATTTTGACATATTTGTCAACTTCATAAAAAATCCTTTAAAATGAGTCCAAACTCGACATATTTAACTTTAGTATTAATGCAAATGCAATCACTTCCGATTTGAAACGTCAACGTCAATTTTGACATATTAGTCATCTTCATTCAAACCCTTTAAATGAGTCCAAAGATGACGCACTTATCTCAAAAAACAATAAAGTTAGAATAAAAAACATTAAACGTTAACAACAATGAACATAGCAATTTAATTTTTAAATATTAATACCAACCTTAATTTCTAATTTTTTTTATTATATTTTTGTTTTTGTGATAAATTTTAAGACATTTTATAAAAATTAAGAATTTGTTGAAATGACATTGACATTTCAAACCGGAAGTTGCTTATATCTCGACTAATATTGGAATTAAATGTATCATGTTTGGGCTTATTTTAAAGGATTTTTCACGACGATTACAAATATGTCAAACTTGACGTTGACATTTGTAACCGAAAGTTGACCATAACTTCATTAATATTGAAGATAAATATGTCGTGTTTGTACTCATTTTAAAAGATTTTTAATGAAGATTACAAATATGTCAAAATTGAGGTTGATATTTTAAACCTGAAGTTAGTTATCATATAATAGACAAATAGACAACTTCATGGTGTTCTTTCATGATGTATTCTTTATTAAAAAAACCTTTAAAATGAGTCCAAGCATGACGCCCTTATCTCAAAAAACAAAAAGTTTTGAATAAAAAGCGTTAAACCCGAAGTTAGCAACACTAAAGATAGCAATTTAATTATTAAATATTAATACCAACCTTAATTTTTAATTTTTTTTATTATATTTTTGTTTTTGTGATAAATTTTAAGACATTTTATAAAAATTAAGAATTTGTCAAAATGACATTGACATTTCAAACCGGAAGTTGCTTATATCTCGACTAATATTGGAATTAAACGTATCATGTTTGGGCTCATTTTAAAGGATTTTTCACGACGATTACAAATATGTCAAAATTGACGTTGACATTTGTAACCGAAAGTTGACCATAACTTCATTAATATTGAAGATAAATATGTCGTGTTTGTACTCATTTTAAAAGATTTTTAATGAAGATTACAAATATGTCAAAATTGAGGTTGATATTTTAAACCTGAAGTTAGTTATCATATAATAGACAAATGGACAACTTCATGGTGTACTTTCATGATGTACTCTTTATTAAAAAAAAACCTTTAAAATGAGTCCAAGCATGACGCCCTTATCTCAAAAAACAAAAAGTTTTGAATAAAAAGCGTTAAACCCGAAGTTAGCAACAATGAAGATAGCAATTTAATTATTAAATATTAATACCAACCTTAATTTTTAATTTTTTTTATTATATTTTTGTTTTTGTGATAAATTTTAAGACATTTTATAAAAATTAAGAATTTGTCGAAATGACATTGACATTTCAAACCGGAAGTTGCTTATATCTCGAGTAATATTGGAATTAAACGTATCATGTTTGGGCTCATTTTAAAGGATTTTTCACGACGATTACAAATATGTCAAAATTGACCTTGTCATTTGTAACCGAAAGTTGACCATAACTTCATTAATATTGAAGATAAATATGTCGTGTTTGTACTCATTTTAAAAGATTTTTAATGAAGATTACAAATATATCAAAATTGAGGTTGACATTTTAAACCTGAAGTCAGTTATCATATAATAGACAAATGGACTACTTCATGGTGTACTTTCATGATGTATTCTTTATTAAACAAACCTTTAAAATGAGTCCAAGCATGATGCCCTTATCTCAAAAAACAAAAAATTTTGAATAAAAAGCGTTAAACCCGAAGTTAGCAACAATGAAGATAGCAATTTAATTATTAAATATTAATACCAACCTTAATTTTTAATTTTTTTTATTATATTTTTGTTTTTGTGATAAATTTTAAGACATTTTATAAAAATTAAGAATTTGTCAAAATGACATTGACATTTCAAACCGGAAGTTGCTTATATCTCGAGTAATATTGGAATTAAACGTATCATGTTTGGGCTCATTTTAAAGGATTTTTCACGACGATTACAAATATGTCAAAATTGACCTTGTCATTTGTAACCGAAAGTTGACCATAACTTCATTAATATTGAAGATAAATATGTCGTGTTTGTACTCATTTTAAAAGATTTTTAATGAAGATTACAAATATATCAAAATTGAGGTTGACATTTTAAACCTGAAGTCAGTTATCATATAATAGACAAATGGACTACTTCATGGTGTACTTTCATGATGTATTCTTTATTAAAAAAACCTTTAAAATGAGTCCAAGCATGATGCCCTTATCTCAAAAAACAAAAAATTTTGAATAAAAAGCGTTAAACCCGAAGTTAGCAACAATGAAGATAGCAATTTAATTATTAAATATTAATACCAACCTTAATTTTTAATTTTTTTTATTATATTTTTGTTTTTGTGATAAATTTTAAGACATTTTATAAAAATTAAGAATTTGTCAAAATGACATTGACATTTCAAACCGGAAGTTGCTTATATCTCGACTAATATTGGAATTAAACGTATCATGTTTGGGCTCATTTTAAAGGATTTTTCACGACGATTACAAATATGTCAAAATTGATGTTGACATTTGTAACCGAAAGTTGACCATAACTTCATTAATATTGAAGATAAATATGTCGTGTTTGTACTCATTTTAAAAGATCTTTAATGAAGATTACAAATATGTCAAAATTGAGGTTGACATTTTAAACCTGAAGTCAGTTATCATATAATAGACAAATGGACAACTTCATGGTGTTCTTTCATTATGTATTCTTATTAAAAATACCTTTAAAATGAGTCCAAACATGACGCACTTATCTCAAAAAACAAAAAAGTTTGAATAAAAAAGCGTTAAACCCGAAGTTAGCAACAATAAAGATAGCAATTTAATTATTAAATATTAATACCAACCTTAATTTTTAATTTTTTTTATTATATTTTTGTTTTTGTGATAAATTTTAAAACATTTTATAAAAATTAAGAGTTTGTCGAAATGACATTGACATTTCAAACCGGAAGTTGCTTATATCTCGACTAATATTGGAATTAAACGTATCATGTTTGGGCTTATTTTAAAGGATTTTTCACGACGATTACAAATATGTCAAAATTGACGTTGACATTTGCAACCGAAAGTTGACCATAACTTCATTAATATTGAAGATAAATATGTCGTGTTTGTACCCATTTTAAAGGATTTTTAATGAAGACTACTATAATAGACAAATGGACAACTTCATGGTGTTCTTTTATGATGTATTCTTTATTAAAAAAAACCAATTAAAATGAGTCCAAACATGATGTTGCTAGATATCACACCGGTGTGAAGACAGCAGTAAAAGATAGCAGTAAAAATTTCCGATGATACCCGAACGCCCATAGACGTCCGTAATACCGGACACACGGGGGCTCAATTTTTTCGAACAAAAAAACATTACATTATCAACTTAAGAAGTTAATTACAGTATATTAAAAGTAATTAATATATTTATCACTAATATCAAGGTACAATCAGCAATTTTAATTAAAATAACTGGCTCCAGCTCCCTTATTGGTTCGAAGATCCGCACCAAACTTTATATACGCCTTCTAGACATGATAAGAAATATATTTATCGAAAGAAATTCCACTTGCAAAGGGTCCGCGGGGGTGAACCACCCCGCAGTAGATTATAATTTGTTCTACCGCCCTTATTCGGTCAAAGATCCGAACCAAACTTTACACAAGTGATCTAGACTACGTTAGAATCAAATATCCGTTAACAATTTCCACTTGCATAGGGACCGCGGGGGTGAACTACCCACCAGTAGATTTGAATTACCCCTACCGCCCTTATTCGGGCGAAGATCCGAACCAAACTTTACACAAATCTTCTAGACTACATTAGAATCAAATATCCGTTAACAATTTCCACTTGCATACTGACCGCGGGGGTGAACTACCCACCAGTAGATTTGAATTACCCCTACCGCCCTTATTCGGGCGAAGATCCGAACCAAACTTTACACAAATCTTCTAGACTACATTAGAATCAAATATCCGTTAACAATTTCCACTTGCATAGGGACCGCGGGGGTGAACTACCCACCAGTAGATTTGAATTACCCCTACCGCCCTTATTCGGGCGAAGATCCGAACCAAACTTTACACAAATCTTCTAAACTACATTAGAATCAAATATCCGTTAACAATTTCCACTTGCATAGGGACCGCGGGGGTGAACTACCCACCAGTAGATTTTAATTACCCCTACCTCCCTTATTCGGTCGAAGATCCGAACCAAACTTTACACAAATCTTCTAAACCACATTAGAATCAAATATCCGTTAACAATTTCCACTTGCATAGGGACCGCGGGGGTGAACTACCCACCAGTAGATTTGAATTACCCCTACCGCCCTTATTCGGGCGAAGATCCGAACCAAACTTTACACAAATCTTCTAAACCACATTAGAATCAAATATCCGTTAACAATTTCCACTTGCATAGGGACCGCGGGGGTGAACTACCCACCAGTAGATTTGAATTACCCCTACCGCCCTTATTCGGGCGAAGATCCGAACCAAACTTTACACAAATCTTCTAAACCACATTAGAATCAAATATCCGTTAACAATTTCCACTTGCATAGGGACCGCGGGGGTGAACTACCCACCAGTAGATTTGAATTACCCCTACCGCCCTTATTCGGGCGAAGATCCGAACCAAACTTTACACAAATCTTCTAAACCACATTAGAATCAAATATCCGTTAACAATTTCCACTTGCATAGGGACCGCGGGGGTGAACTACCCACCAGTAGATTTGAATTACCCCTACCGCCCTTATTCGGGCGAAGATCCGAACCAAACTTTACACAAATCTTCTAGACTACATTAGAATCAAATATCCGTTAACAATTTCCACTTGCATAGGGACCGCGGGGGTGAACTACCCACCAGTAGATTTTAATTACCCCTACAGCCCTTATTCGGGCGAAGATCCGAACCAAACTTTACACAAATCTTCTAAACTACATTAGAATCAAATATCCGTTAACAATTTCCACTTGCATAGGGACCGCGGGGGTGAACTACCCACCAGTAGATTTTAATTACCCCTACCGCCCTTATTCGGTCGAAGATCCGAACCAAACTTTACACAAATCTTCTAAACCACATTAGAATCAAATATCCGTTAACAATTTCCACTTGCATAGGGACCGCGGGGGTGAACTACCCACCAGTAGATTTGAATTACCCCTACCGCCCTTATTCGGGCAAAGATCCGAACCAAACTTTACACAAATCTTCTAGACTACATTAGAATCAAATATCCGTTAACAATTTCCACTTGCATAGGGACCGCGGGGGTGAACTACCCACCAGTAGATTTTAATTACCCCTACCGCCCTTATTCGGTCGAAGATCCGAACCAAACTTTACACAAATCTTCTAAACCACATTAGAATCAAATATCCGTTAACAATTTCCACTTGCATAGGGACCGCGGGGGTGAACTACCCACCAGTAGATTTGAATTACCCCTACCGCCCTTATTCGGGCGAAGATCCGAACCAAACTTTACACAAATCTTCTAGACTACATTAGAATCAAATATCCGTTAACAATTTCCACTTGCATAGGGACCGCGGGGGTGAACTACCCACCAGTAGATTTTAATTACCCCTACCGCCCTTATTCGGTCGAAGATCCGAACCAAACTTTACACAAATCTTCTAAACCACATTAGAATCAAATATCCGTTAACAATTTCCACTTGCATAGGGACCGCGGGGGTGAACTACCCACCAGTAGATTTGAATTACCCCTACCGCCCTTATTCGGGCGAAGATCCGAACCAAACTTTACACAAATCTTCTAGACTACATTAGAATCAAATATCCGTTAACAATTTCCACTTGCATAGGGACCGCGGGGATGAACTACCCACCAGTAGATTTTAATTACCCCTACAGCCCTTATTCGGGCGAAGATCCGAACCAAACTTTACACAAATCTTCTAAACTACATTAGAATCAAATATCCGTTAACAATTTCCACTTGCATAGGGACCGCGGGGGTGAACTACCCACCAGTAGATTTTAATTACCCCTACCGCCCTTATTCGGTCGAAGATCCGAACCAAACTTTACACAAATCTTCTAAACCACATTAGAATCAAATATCCGTTAACAATTTCCACTTGCATAGGGACCGCGGGGGTGAACTACCCACCAGTAGATTTGAATTACCCCTACCGCCCTTATTCGGGCGAAGATCCGAACCAAACTTTACACAAATCTTCTAGACTACATTAGAATCAAATATCCGTTAACAATTTCCACTTGCATAGGGACCGCGGGGGTGAACTACCCACCAGTAGATTTTAATTACCCCTACAGCCCTTATTCGGGCGAAGATCCGAACCAAACTTTACACAAATCTTCTAAACTACATTAGAATCAAATATCCGTTAACAATTTCCACTTGCATAGGGACCGCGGGGGTGAACTACCCACCAGTAGATTTTAATTACCCCTACCGCCCTTATTCGGTCGAAGATCCGAACCAAACTTTACACAAATCTTCTAAACCACATTAGAATCAAATATCCGTTAACAATTTCCACTTGCATAGGGACCGCGGGGGTGAACTACCCACCAGTAGATTTTAATTACCCCTACAGCCCTTATTCGGGCGAAGATCCGAACCAAACTTTACACAAATCTTCTAAACTACATTAGAATCAAATATCCGTTAACAATTTCCACTTGCATAGGGACCGCGGGGGTGAACTACCCACCAGTAGATTTTAATTACCCCTACCGCCCTTATTCGGTCGAAGATCCGAACCAAACTTTACACAAATCTTCTAAACCACATTAGAATCAAATATCCGTTAACAATTTCCACTTGCATAGGGACCGCGGGGGTGAACTACCCACCAGTAGATTTGAATTACCCCTACCGCCCTTATTCGGGCGAAGATCCGAACCAAACTTTACACAAATCTTCTAGACTACATTAGAATCAAATATCCGTTAACAATTTCCACTTGCATAGGGACCGCGGGGGTGAACTACCCACCAGTAGATTTTAATTACCCCTACCGCCCTTATTCGGTCGAAGATCCGAACCAAACTTTACACAAATCTTCTAAACCACATTAGAATCAAATATCCGTTAACAATTTCCACTTGCATAGGGACCGCGGGGGTGAACTACCCACCAGTAGATTTGAATTACCCCTACCGCCCTTATTCGGGCGAAGATCCGAACCAAACTTTACACAAATCTTCTAGACTACATTAGAATCAAATATCCGTTAACAATTTCCACTTGCATAGGGACCGCGGGGGTGAACTACCCACCAGTAGATTTGAATTACCCCTACCGCCCTTATTCGGGCGAAGATCCGAACCAAACTTTACACAAATCTTCTAAACTACATTAGAATCAAATATCCGTTAACAATTTCCACTTGCATAGGGACCGCGGGGGTGAACTACCCACCAGTAGATTTTAATTACCCCTACCTCCCTTATTCGGTCGAAGATCCGAACCAAACTTTACACAAATCTTCTAAACCACATTAGAATCAAATATCCGTTAACAATTTCCACTTGCATAGGGACCGCGGGGGTGAACTACCCACCAGTAGATTTGAATTACCCCTACCGCCCTTATTCGGGCGAAGATCCGAACCAAACTTTACACAAATCTTCTAAACCACATTAGAATCAAATATCCGTTAACAATTTCCACTTGCATAGGGACCGCGGGGGTGAACTACCCACCAGTAGATTTGAATTACCCCTACCGCCCTTATTCGGGCGAAGATCCGAACCAAACTTTACACAAATCTTCTAGACTACATTAGAATCAAATATCCGTTAACAATTTCCACTTGCATAGGGACCGCGGGGGTGAACTACCCACCAGTAGATTTTAATTACCCCTACCGCCCTTATTCGGTCGAAGATCCGAACCAAACTTTACACAAATCTTCTAAACCACATTAGAATCAAATATCCGTTAACAATTTCCACTTGCATAGGGACCGCGGGGGTGAACTACCCACCAGTAGATTTGAATTACCCCTACCGCCCTTATTCGGGCGAAGATCCGAACCAAACTTTACACAAATCTTCTAGACTACATTAGAATCAAATATCCGTTAACAATTTCCACTTGCATAGGGACCGCGGGGGTGAACTACCCACCAGTAGATTTTAATTACCCCTACCGCCCTTATTCGGTCGAAGATCCGAACCAAACTTTACACAAATCTTCTAAACCACATTAGAATCAAATATCCGTTAACAATTTCCACTTGCATAGGGACCGCGGGGGTGAACTACCCACCAGTAGATTTGAATTACCCCTACCGCCCTTATTCGGGCGAAGATCCGAACCAAACTTTACACAAATCTTCTAGACTACATTAGAATCAAATATCCGTTAACAATTTCCACTTGCATAGGGACCGCGGGGGTGAACTACCCACCAGTAGATTTTAATTACCCCTACAGCCCTTATTCGGGCGAAGATCCGAACCAAACTTTACACAAATCTTCTAAACTACATTAGAATCAAATATCCGTTAACAATTTCCACTTGCATAGGGACCGCGGGGGTGAACTACCCACCAGTAGATTTTAATTACCCCTACCGCCCTTATTCGGTCGAAGATCCGAACCAAACTTTACACAAATCTTCTAAACCACATTAGAATCAAATATCCGTTAACAATTTCCACTTGCATAGGGACCGCGGGGGTGAACTACCCACCAGTAGATTTGAATTACCCCTACCGCCCTTATTCGGGCGAAGATCCGAACCAAACTTTACACAAATCTTCTAGACTACATTAGAATCAAATATCCGTTAACAATTTCCACTTGCATAGGGACCGCGGGGGTGAACTACCCACCAGTAGATTTTAATTACCCCTACAGCCCTTATTCGGGCGAAGATCCGAACCAAACTTTACACAAATCTTCTAAACTACATTAGAATCAAATATCCGTTAACAATTTCCACTTGCATAGGGACCGCGGGGGTGAACTACCCACCAGTAGATTTTAATTACCCCTACCGCCCTTATTCGGTCGAAGATCCGAACCAAACTTTACACAAATCTTCTAAACCACATTAGAATCAAATATCCGTTAACAATTTCCACTTGCATAGGGACCGCGGGGGTGAACTACCCACCAGTAGATTTGAATTACCCCTACCGCCCTTATTCGGGCGAAGATCCGAACCAAACTTTACACAAATCTTCTAGACTACATTAGAATCAAATATCCGTTAACAATTTCCACTTGCATAGGGACCGCGGGGGTGAACTACCCACCAGTAGATTTTAATTACCCCTACCGCCCTTATTCGGTCGAAGATCCGAACCAAACTTTACACAAATCTTCTAAACCACATTAGAATCAAATATCCGTTAACAATTTCCACTTGCATAGGGACCGCGGGGGTGAACTACCCACCAGTAGATTTGAATTACCCCTACCGCCCTTATTCGGGCGAAGATCCGAACCAAACTTTACACAAATCTTCTAGACTACATTAGAATCAAATATCCGTTAACAATTTCCACTTGCATAGGGACCGCGGGGGTGAACTACCCACCAGTAGATTTGAATTACCCCTACCGCCCTTATTCGGGCGAAGATCCGAACCAAACTTTACACAAATCTTCTAAACTACATTAGAATCAAATATCCGTTAACAATTTCCACTTGCATAGGGACCGCGGGGGTGAACTACCCACCAGTAGATTTTAATTACCCCTACCTCCCTTATTCGGTCGAAGATCCGAACCAAACTTTACACAAATCTTCTAAACCACATTAGAATCAAATATCCGTTAACAATTTCCACTTGCATAGGGACCGCGGGGGTGAACTACCCACCAGTAGATTTGAATTACCCCTACCGCCCTTATTCGGGCGAAGATCCGAACCAAACTTTACACAAATCTTCTAAACCACATTAGAATCAAATATCCGTTAACAATTTCCACTTGCATAGGGACCGCGGGGGTGAACTACCCACCAGTAGATTTGAATTACCCCTACCGCCCTTATTCGGGCGAAGATCCGAACCAAACTTTACACAAATCTTCTAAACCACATTAGAATCAAATATCCGTTAACAATTTCCACTTGCATAGGGACCGCGGGGGTGAACTACCCACCAGTAGATTTGAATTACCCCTACCGCCCTTATTCGGGCGAAGATCCGAACCAAACTTTACACAAATCTTCTAGACTACATTAGAATCAAATATCCGTTAACAATTTCCACTTGCATAGGGACCGCGGGGGTGAACTACCCACCAGTAGATTTTAATTACCCCTACAGCCCTTATTCGGGCGAAGATCCGAACCAAACTTTACACAAATCTTCTAAACTACATTAGAATCAAATATCCGTTAACAATTTCCACTTGCATAGGGACCGCGGGGGTGAACTACCCACCAGTAGATTTTAATTACCCCTACCGCCCTTATTCGGTCGAAGATCCGAACCAAACTTTACACAAATCTTCTAAACCACATTAGAATCAAATATCCGTTAACAATTTCCACTTGCATAGGGACCGCGGGGGTGAACTACCCACCAGTAGATTTGAATTACCCCTACCGCCCTTATTCGGGCGAAGATCCGAACCAAACTTTACACAAATCTTCTAGACTACATTAGAATCAAATATCCGTTAACAATTTCCACTTGCATAGGGACCGCGGGGGTGAACTACCCACCAGTAGATTTTAATTACCCCTACCGCCCTTATTCGGTCGAAGATCCGAACCAAACTTTACACAAATCTTCTAAACCACATTAGAATCAAATATCCGTTAACAATTTCCACTTGCATAGGGACCGCGGGGGTGAACTACCCACCAGTAGATTTGAATTACCCCTACCGCCCTTATTCGGGCGAAGATCCGAACCAAACTTTACACAAATCTTCTAGACTACATTAGAATCAAATATCCGTTAACAATTTCCACTTGCATAGGGACCGCGGGGGTGAACTACCCACCAGTAGATTTTAATTACCCCTACCGCCCTTATTCGGTCGAAGATCCGAACCAAACTTTACACAAATCTTCTAAACCACATTAGAATCAAATATCCGTTAACAATTTCCACTTGCATAGGGACCGCGGGGGTGAACTACCCACCAGTAGATTTGAATTACCCCTACCGCCCTTATTCGGGCGAAGATCCGAACCAAACTTTACACAAATCTTCTAGACTACATTAGAATCAAATATCCGTTAACAATTTCCACTTGCATAGGGACCGCGGGGGTGAACTACCCACCAGTAGATTTTAATTACCCCTACCGCCCTTATTCGGTCGAAGATCCGAACCAAACTTTACACAAATCTTCTAAACCACATTAGAATCAAATATCCGTTAACAATTTCCACTTGCATAGGGACCGCGGGGGTGAACTACCCACCAGTAGATTTGAATTACCCCTACCGCCCTTATTCGGGCGAAGATCCGAACCAAACTTTACACAAATCTTCTAGACTACATTAGAATCAAATATCCGTTAACAATTTCCACTTGCATAGGGACCGCGGGGGTGAACTACCCACCAGTAGATTTTAATTACCCCTACCGCCCTTATTCGGTCGAAGATCCGAACCAAACTTTACACAAATCTTCTAAACCACATTAGAATCAAATATCCGTTAACAATTTCCACTTGCATAGGGACCGCGGGGGTGAACTACCCACCAGTAGATTTGAATTACCCCTACCGCCCTTATTCGGGCGAAGATCCGAACCAAACTTTACACAAATCTTCTAGACTACATTAGAATCAAATATCCGTTAACAATTTCCACTTGCATAGGGACCGCGGGGGTGAACTACCCACCAGTAGATTTTAATTACCCCTACCGCCCTTATTCGGTCGAAGATCCGAACCAAACTTTACACAAATCTTCTAAACCACATTAGAATCAAATATCCGTTAACAATTTCCACTTGCATAGGGACCGCGGGGGTGAACTACCCACCAGTAGATTTGAATTACCCCTACCGCCCTTATTCGGGCGAAGATCCGAACCAAACTTTACACAAATCTTCTAGACTACATTAGAATCAAATATCCGTTAACAATTTCCACTTGCATAGGGACCGCGGGGGTGAACTACCCACCAGTAGATTTTAATTACCCCTACCGCCCTTATTCGGTCGAAGATCCGAACCAAACTTTACACAAATCTTCTAAACCACATTAGAATCAAATATCCGTTAACAATTTCCACTTGCATAGGGACCGCGGGGGTGAACTACCCACCAGTAGATTTGAATTACCCCTACCGCCCTTATTCGGGCGAAGATCCGAACCAAACTTTACACAAATCTTCTAGACTACATTAGAATCAAATATCCGTTAACAATTTCCACTTGCATAGGGACCGCGGGGGTGAACTACCCACCAGTAGATTTGAATTACCCCTACCGCCCTTATTCGGGCGAAGATCCGAACCAAACTTTACACAAATCTTCTAAACTACATTAGAATCAAATATCCGTTAACAATTTCCACTTGCATAGGGACCGCGGGGGTGAACTACCCACCAGTAGATTTTAATTACCCCTACCTCCCTTATTCGGTCGAAGATCCGAACCAAACTTTACACAAATCTTCTAAACCACATTAGAATCAAATATCCGTTAACAATTTCCACTTGCATAGGGACCGCGGGGGTGAACTACCCACCAGTAGATTTGAATTACCCCTACCGCCCTTATTCGGGCGAAGATCCGAACCAAACTTTACACAAATCTTCTAAACCACATTAGAATCAAATATCCGTTAACAATTTCCACTTGCATAGGGACCGCGGGGGTGAACTACCCACCAGTAGATTTGAATTACCCCTACCGCCCTTATTCGGGCGAAGATCCGAACCAAACTTTACACAAATCTTCTAAACCACATTAGAATCAAATATCCGTTAACAATTTCCACTTGCATAGGGACCGCGGGGGTGAACTACCCACCAGTAGATTTGAATTACCCCTACCGCCCTTATTCGGGCGAAGATCCGAACCAAACTTTACACAAATCTTCTAGACTACATTAGAATCAAATATCCGTTAACAATTTCCACTTGCATAGGGACCGCGGGGGTGAACTACCCACCAGTAGATTTTAATTACCCCTACAGCCCTTATTCGGGCGAAGATCCGAACCAAACTTTACACAAATCTTCTAAACTACATTAGAATCAAATATCCGTTAACAATTTCCACTTGCATAGGGACCGCGGGGGTGAACTACCCACCAGTAGATTTTAATTACCCCTACCGCCCTTATTCGGTCGAAGATCCGAACCAAACTTTACACAAATCTTCTAAACCACATTAGAATCAAATATCCGTTAACAATTTCCACTTGCATAGGGACCGCGGGGGTGAACTACCCACCAGTAGATTTGAATTACCCCTACCGCCCTTATTCGGGCGAAGATCCGAACCAAACTTTACACAAATCTTCTAGACTACATTAGAATCAAATATCCGTTAACAATTTCCACTTGCATAGGGACCGCGGGGGTGAACTACCCACCAGTAGATTTTAATTACCCCTACCGCCCTTATTCGGTCGAAGATCCGAACCAAACTTTACACAAATCTTCTAAACCACATTAGAATCAAATATCCGTTAACAATTTCCACTTGCATAGGGACCGCGGGGGTGAACTACCCACCAGTAGATTTGAATTACCCCTACCGCCCTTATTCGGGCGAAGATCCGAACCAAACTTTACACAAATCTTCTAGACTACATTAGAATCAAATATCCGTTAACAATTTCCACTTGCATAGGGACCGCGGGGGTGAACTACCCACCAGTAGATTTTAATTACCCCTACCGCCCTTATTCGGTCGAAGATCCGAACCAAACTTTACACAAATCTTCTAAACCACATTAGAATCAAATATCCGTTAACAATTTCCACTTGCATAGGGACCGCGGGGGTGAACTACCCACCAGTAGATTTGAATTACCCCTACCGCCCTTATTCGGGCGAAGATCCGAACCAAACTTTACACAAATCTTCTAGACTACATTAGAATCAAATATCCGTTAACAATTTCCACTTGCATAGGGACCGCGGGGGTGAACTACCCACCAGTAGATTTTAATTACCCCTACCGCCCTTATTCGGTCGAAGATCCGAACCAAACTTTACACAAATCTTCTAAACCACATTAGAATCAAATATCCGTTAACAATTTCCACTTGCATAGGGACCGCGGGGGTGAACTACCCACCAGTAGATTTGAATTACCCCTACCGCCCTTATTCGGGCGAAGATCCGAACCAAACTTTACACAAATCTTCTAGACTACATTAGAATCAAATATCCGTTAACAATTTCCACTTGCATAGGGACCGCGGGGGTGAACTACCCACCAGTAGATTTTAATTACCCCTACCGCCCTTATTCGGTCGAAGATCCGAACCAAACTTTACACAAATCTTCTAAACCACATTAGAATCAAATATCCGTTAACAATTTCCACTTGCATAGGGACCGCGGGGGTGAACTACCCACCAGTAGATTTGAATTACCCCTACCGCCCTTATTCGGGCGAAGATCCGAACCAAACTTTACACAAATCTTCTAGACTACATTAGAATCAAATATCCGTTAACAATTTCCACTTGCATAGGGACCGCGGGGGTGAACTACCCACCAGTAGATTTTAATTACCCCTACCGCCCTTATTCGGTCGAAGATCCGAACCAAACTTTACACAAATCTTCTAAACCACATTAGAATCAAATATCCGTTAACAATTTCCACTTGCATAGGGACCGCGGGGGTGAACTACCCACCAGTAGATTTGAATTACCCCTACCGCCCTTATTCGGGCGAAGATCCGAACCAAACTTTACACAAATCTTCTAGACTACATTAGAATCAAATATCCGTTAACAATTTTCACTTGCATAGGGACCGCGGGGGTGAACTCTCACCAGTAGATTATATAATATTATAAATTTATATATTAAGTTTATATTATAATTAATTTATATATTAATATTATTAATTTATTCTTTCTCATTTAATTGTAGTATATGCAAACATACTGCCATAATTATAATATATTATTTTATAAAATAGTAGGAAAATGCGCCATCTACTAAATTTATTAGTAGCTTATATTGAGGATTTGAACCTCGTTCAAACTTTATCGACTAACAACTGATACATACGATCTCATGGGGAATAACCGTTTTGTCTGTTTTCGTGTTTACTAGGTCATAGTGGTTGAGAACCTGTCGAGAACTCACATAGTTGACGCATTGAAGTTATTCAAACCAGTCGATTGTATTGTTTACAGTGGGTAAATTTTGGATGTGTCCATTTTCAATTTGATTTTGTTATTTCGATTAATGCTATTATTGCTTTCGGTATATCAGCTGACATTTGCGAGGGTCTGATTTTTATTGGTTATTTTTTATTTATCTGTTTTATTTGAGTGCTTTGGTTGTGTTTTACGTTCATATATTGCTATTTCTTTAAATCTCATTATCACGTTTAGTCAATAACTGTTGTTGATTTAGTATTTTTAAATATATTTCTTTGTTTTATTTCATTTATTTTCGTTTAACATTCGTTTTCTTTTTCGTTCTTATTCATTGTAGGTATTGCTTCTTTAATATTGAGTTGACATTATTTTATTATTTTCCAATAGTTTTTAAGAATTTATTATTAGCTTTCCTAAAATGGCACAAAAAATGGATGCACTAACTTGTCAAGATTTAGCTTCCTACATAAAAATGGAGATGCCATCACTTTCATATGAGGAATTGGTAATACTGCCCAAACAGAATCCTCTCTTTTTAAAAATATCTAAATATCTTGCTGATAAAAATATTTATTTGTATCCCAGTGTAATTAAGCGAGTTTTGAAAAGAAACAGTTTATTTAAGAGAACATTTTTAGGAGGGATCCAAAAAGAAAATAAAAATGTAGAAACCGCGGATATTTTGAATATATTACGTAGTTTAAGTTCACTAAAATCACAAAACTATAAACGTAAGTATTCCATTTATGGTGACTTATGCCAATATTTCAAAGTAAAAAATATAGTGAAAAATAGATTTCGTTTCTATAGACAATGGAGATTGGATATATCTACATTTATAACAAGTAAGTTGTCTATTATGAGTAGCGCAAATGGTATGACAAAAGCAGTAAAAAAAAATTCAAGTCTTGATGTAATGAAGGTTGTGAATGAGTCGTCTTCCATAGTAGAAAAGGGCATCCACTTAAGTAATTCATTGAATAGTTTAACAACCCCTGACGATTTTAAGTTACTAGACATAGAAAATGAATCTGTAAAAAATATTTTATCTAACAACGATGTTTCTGATCAATCATCTTCATTTGTGGGCGAGACTCTCAACTTAACAGATTCCTTTAAAAACCTGTCTGTGCCTGATTGTTTAAAATCATTATTGATAGAAGATTAATCGGAAATAAAAGAAATTTTACCAAAAAATTCACAAAATTCTTCAATACCCATTCCTATTACAAGTAAATATACAGTCAAAGAAGGTTATTTTGCAATACCAGAAAATGTTTGGAAAGAAATTTTTATTAACAATAAATTAAAATCTCTGTATTATCCTACTTACATTAAACACGGTGTTAGAAAATTTGTTAACAATACGTGTGAGTTAACCGTATGTTATGTTAATTATTTAAAATCATATATTAAAATATATTGTAAATGCATACACAAAGAATGTAAAAAGTTTTGTATTTCAATACAATTAAACGATCGTGTTGTAACAGTACAAAGTACTTCATTAAATTTCTACCATACAGATAGTGCAACAAGTTATGTAAAAGGTCTCGACCGAATAATTAAAAAAAGACAACTTTTAAATTTAAAGCCTTCTGCATATAAGAATAAAATATTTCTTAAACAAAATCAAAATTTTATGGAAGAAACGAACAATTTACTAGATGTGAAATCAGACGCTACTATAAGAAAGATGAGATCTGAAGCACTAGCCAGAATGGACAGACATCAAGACGATTTTAACGATTTAGTATTAATGTACAAAGAGCGAACAAATTATATTAAGGAAATATCTTTGCCATTTAAGGTGGAACTGTTTAGCATCGAACAACTTGATGTACTGGCTAGTGAATACAAAAAACAATCAAACTTACTTCTACATTTTGACGCCACCGGAAATATAATAAGAAATATATCTTTATCAAAAAAGCGTATATTTTTTTATTCTGCCATTATTACTTTGAGCGATGTAAAACGGTGTTTTTCAGTATGCAGTTTATTATCGGCTATGCATGATTCACATACAATTTTTAAATTTTTGAGCGATTTTAGATTTTTTTGCGAAAGACATAATAAATGGCCTATATTTACTGGTGTCGTAACAGATTTTAGCTTTGCAAATATACACGCTATATGTAAAGCTTTTAATCAACTAAGTCTTACTAATTATCTTCATGCGTGTATGGCACAAGTAGACAATTGTAGTTCTCCTTATACTCCCACAAAAATAATATATATACATTTGTGCTGTAGTCATTTTATGAAAATGATATCTAAAGATATTGATTTAATAGTCAACAATAAAGAACAACAAATGTTTTTTAAAGAAGTCATAGCGTCTGCTGTAAATTTTAGCACACTGTTAGAAATTGAAATGTGGTTTATTAATCTGTGGATTATTTTAAATTGTAAAATTTATTGTAAGCGTGTACAACTGGCCCTTCAGGATCTATTAAGCATTTGTAGAAAACATCCACTTCACTCTAATTCTTTCGAACATTTTAATCATATTGAAACTATTGACAATAAACGTCCAAATGCTTTATACAACTCCAGTCCATTTTTCAAAAAATTTTCTGCCATTATAAAAAACATTGTCATACCAACTGAAGATGGAGAAACTAATAAATATCATAATGTAAATTTGGCGAATCTTATTCTTAAAAAATATATCCCATACTGCCCCCTGTGGACCGCAATTATGTCGCCATTACAACAGCGAGTCAGTAATGCTGCAGTGGAGAATTATTTTGGTAATTTAAAAATAAATGTTTTAAATGGTGAAAAAAATATAAAATGTTCTCGTTTTATAAGGCTGTTTAGGAAACAATGTTTATCTTTATACAATGAATATCGGCTAAACATAAATAAAACTACTTTAACAACGAAAGGGCGGAAGAAAATGCTAGACAATGAAATACATTGCAAAGAAAATTGGAGAAAAAAAACAAAGAAAATAGATACACATTTTTCGGGACGATATTTAAAACAGGATGATAAAATTATTGATAACATCAATCCCAAAAACGTAATAGAACTTGACGATGTTACTAGATGTGAGTATTGTGGGTACGGGAAATTAAATAAAACAACTGCATTTGTACAATGCGATAAATGCCAAAACTGGGTTCATCAAGCATGTGAATCTAAGAAATCATTTAGAGGTACCTTTGTATGTAAAAAATGTAGACAATTATCAAAACCAACAGAAAATGTTAAACACACTAAATTATCATCTTTACCAATGACATTTAATTCCAAAGATAAAATGCTCAGGTTTTTAAGTAATGGTCTGGTAGACGACATTTTTTATTACAAAAATATTCCAGGAGGTAGAGGTTACGTTGTTGCTTTCTTCGAAAACGTGCAATGCCCCATAAAAGAAATACTTATTGACGATTATCTGACATTAGAGCAAGGAGTATTTTTGTCAAGTTTTATTGTCGATATTACTTGCGATATTTTTAATGAAAAAAGAAATTATCAAATATTCTCCTGCGAATTAGCGACGTATTTGTTTCCCGGGGCAGAAATAACAAACTCTGTGTTAAATAAACTGACAACCATAAAACATGAATTGATTTTTCCAATTGTAGAGAATGATTGCCATTTTATATTAGGTATAGTGAATACTAAATTTAAAACATTTACCTTGATAGATCCTTTCAAATCTACAAAAAAGAAATCTGAAACATATTTAAAGAAATTTTTATCTATTTGGGCACTAAAACTAAACACCAATAATATTTTTTTTAACAATTGGAATATTAAAGAAAGTAATCATATCACACAAAAGGATGGCTACAACTGTGGTATGTACGTTATATATTTTTGCCAACTATTATGTGAAGGTAAACCGCTAACTATTTATAAAGACATGGATGTATACCGAAATGAAATAAAAACTTTATTATTAAGAAAAAGTGCGAGTTTGGGAACACGTTGCCTTTATTGTTGTAGAGATGTACATTCATCAGGATATAAGTGTATCAAGTGTAATAGGTTGATACACAATTCATGTGTTACCAGTCCTATTACTACATGCATCGATCAAGTAAGTATCAATGGAATTTGTACTTTATGCTCATTAAATTACTAAACATACACAATTAACTAAAATTAGATGTACCGTCGGACACAACGATATTTTAAGATACAAGTTCTAAAAAGCTCTCATTCAGATTGATTATTCGCAGTGAATCTTTTTATACATTTGATTAACTCTTAGTCCCGTGCGTTATGTTTGGAAAATCAAACCCGTGCGTCCGCGTACTTTATTCCACTCCTGGTATTCTATTCTTTTTAAGAAGCCGGTTACTGCATTGCTTAATTCTTATTTAGAATGTTATAGTTGTACGTCAAAATAGATCATATAATAGTTTTAAGGAAACGGACGCCGTTCGATATGAAAAACAAATGAACATAATAGTATAATATTATACCAAAGAATAAGAAAATCTAAGGCAAACAAAAGAAACAAGAAAAAAATAGAACACTTGTTTTACTGAAAAAGAGTTCAAATAAATATAACAAATACATTAACTAACTTATTCGTAAAAAACTATAAAATAAAAAAGACATTCTAAAATAATTAAAAAAAAAATTAATATTATTATGAGTCATCTGAATTATTGGGATCATTACATTTGAGATAAACTTGTTTTCTAATCAGATGCTTTTTGCACATAAATTCATAGCACTCATCACATTTTTTTGTTGTATAATTATTTTTAGCCCTACCACATGATTGGCATCGTTCTCTGATTTTTCTTGAATGTGGATCTGTTTGCTGCGATGTCGATGGAGTGTCTATATCTGTTGGTTCTTGGAGCTTTCCCTTTTGGGTTTTAACTACCCTGTTGGTTCAGGGTAGTTATTTGGCTTCTTTCAATCAAAAATCCGTTCATCTTCAATGCTAAATTTTTTAGAAAATCTTTTCTAAATTGCGGCTTTGCTTTTGTTTTGTCGCTGAAACTATACAAAATGTGGGCATTTATTCCTGCCATATTTATTGTTGAAAAAAACCAGAATTCAAATTCGAATTTATTTAAAATAAATATTAACAATATTTATATAAATACGTCAGCAGTCTTAACTTAAGTACTTAACAAAAAAATCATCGAGTTGTTTACAGAACAAAAACATTAACATTAACCACCAAAGTCACGCAAGTGTATGGTGTCGCACAAATAGTCAGAGTACGAATAGTAGGCCTTCCGAATTCAGAAAGTTTTAATTTTATTCTTGAACAGTTCAGGAGGCAACCGAGCAATGTCGTTCGGTATTTTGTTATAGAATTTTACTCAAAGAAATTTAAAATGGCACTGACTTCGACCTAGTCTACAAAAGGTCGGTCTCAGTTAGGTACCGTTTCTAGTCCGATATTTATGTAAAGTGTCATGACTAATAAAGTCGTCGAGATTTCGCCTTACAAATATTACACATTCCAAAATGTACAATGACGGAAAGGTCAGTATATTATGGTTTGTAAAGGACCTACGGCAATCATCCATGTATGTTAGCGAGTTTATTATGTCACGAACCTCAACAAATGTTGCTTGATCAATGGAAAACCCACAATCAGCAACATTAATTTTTTGCAAAAGGCAATCAAACTTATCATTTATGTTGGACTTTTTTAAGCCATTTAGTAGTTCCAGAGGTACCTTAATAAAGTAATCATTGACATCATTTGGATCGAATTTGGCTTTAATTTTGTCTATTTTGTTGGCGCGTTTTTTATTAATTATTTCCCATATAATTTTACCCGAAAGGATAAAGTCGACCTCCTGGTTTTTCTACTTACTATATAGTTTTGACACATTTGACCATTTGTGTCAACGCTACCCTTCGTATTGGTAATTTAAATCTACCGGTGGGTAGTTTACCCCCGCGGTCCCTATGCAAGTGAAAATTGTTAACGGATATTTGATTCTAATGTAGTCTAGAAGATTTGTGTAAAGTTTGGTTCGGATCTTCGCCCGAATAAGGGCGGTAGGGGTAATTCAAATCTACTGGTGGGTAGTTCACCCCCGCGGTCCCTATGCAAGTGGAAATTGTTAACGGATATTTGATTCTAATGTAGTTTAGAAGATTTGTGTAAAGTTTGGTTCGGATCTTCGACCGAATAAGGGCGGTAGGGGTAATTCAAATCTACTGGTGGGTAGTTCACCCCCGCGGTCCCTATGCAAGTGGAAATTGTTAACGGATATTTGATTCTAATGTAGTCTAGAAGATTTGTGTAAAGTTTGGTTCGGATCTTCGCCCGAATAAGGGCGGTAGGGGTAATTAAAATCTACTGGTGGGTAGTTCACCCCCGCGGTCCCTATGCAAGTGGAAATTGTTAACGGATATTTGATTCTAATGTAGTCTAGAAGATTTGTGTAAAGTTTGGTTCGGATCTTCGCCCGAATAAGGGCGGTAGGGGTAATTAAAATCTACTGGTGGGTAGTTCACCCCCGCGGTCCCTATGCAAGTGGAAATTGTTAACGGATATTTGATTCTAATGTAGTCTAGAAGATTTGTGTAAAGTTTGGTTCGGATCTTCGCCCGAATAAGGGCGGTAGGGGTAATTCAAATCTACTGGTGGGTAGTTCACCCCCGCGGTCCCTATGCAAGTGGAAATTGTTAACGGATATTTGATTCTAATGTAGTTTAGAAGATTTGTGTAAAGTTTGGTTCGGATATTCGCCCGAATAAGGGCGGTAGGGGTAATTAAAATCTACTGGTGGGTAGTTCACCCCCGCGGTCCCTATGCAAGTGGAAATTGTTAACGGATATTTGATTCTAATGTAGTCTAGAAGATTTGTGTAAAGTTTGGTTCGGATCTTCGCCCGAATAAGGGCGGTAGGGGTAATTCAAATCTACTGGTGGGTAGTTCACCCCCGCGGTCCCTATGCAAGTGGAAATTGTTAACGGATATTTGATTCTAATGTAGTCTAGAAGATTTGTGTAAAGTTTGGTTCGGATCTTCGCCCGAATAAGGGCGGTAGGGGTAATTCAAATCTACTGGTGGGTAGTTCACCCCCGCGGTCCCTATGCAAGTGGAAATTGTTAACGGATATTTGATTCTAATGTAGTCTAGAAGATTTGTGTAAAGTTTGGTTCGGATCTTCGCCCGAATAAGGGCGGTAGGGGTAATTCAAATCTACTGGTGGGTAGTTCACCCCCGCGGTCCCTATGCAAGTGGAAATTGTTAACGGATATTTGATTCTAATGTAGTCTAGAAGATTTGTGTAAAGATTGGTTCGGATCTTCGCCCGAATAAGGGCGGTAGGGGTAATTCAAATCTACTGGTGGGTAGTTCACCCCCGCGGTCCCTATGCAAGTGGAAATTGTTAACGGATATTTGATTCTAACGTAGTCTAGATCACTTGTGTAAAGTTTGGTTCGGATCTTTGACCGAATAAGGGCGGTAGAACAAATTATAATCTACTGCGGGGTGGTTCACCCCCGCGGACCCTTTGCAAGTGGAATTTCTTTCGATAAATATATTTCTTATCATGTCTAGAAGGCGTATATAAAGTTTGGTGCGGATCTTCGAACCAATAAGGGAGCTGGAGCCAGTTATTTTAATTAAAATTGCTGATTGTACCTTGATATTAGTGATAAATATATTAATTACTTTTAATATACTGTAATTAACTTCTTAAGTTGATAATGTAATGTTTTTTTGTTCGAAAAAATTGAGCCCCCGTGTGTCCGGTATTACGGACGTCTATGGGCGTTCGGGTATCATCGGAAATTTTTACTGCTATCTTTTACTGCTGTCTTCACACCGGTAGATATCACTACGTTGTATATTTTTATTGCACTAAAACTAGAACTAACACTAGACTTAAAGTCTAGTTTTAATTGTTACTAAGCGTTAAATTATTGTCTATTTTTACTGAAATAGAACTAACATTAGACTTAGAACTAGAATCATTCGGGTTTAGCCGCACGTCTCTAAAGACGGCTAAACCCGAATGTTTCTAGTTCTAGGTCTAGTGTTAGTTCTAGTTTTAATTGTTATGCAGTGCTAAACCTAGAATTAGAATCATTCGAGTTTAGCCGTCTTAAGAGACGCACGGCTACACCCAAATGTTTCTAGTTCTAGGTCTAGTGTTAGTCCTAGTTTTGCACTGGTACTGTCAGTAACTAGAATCATTCGGGTTTAGCAGTTATGAGAGACGTGCGGCTAAACCCGAATGTTTCTAGGTCTAGTGTTCGTTCTAGTTTTACACTAGTACTGTCACTAGAACTAACACAAGACCTAGAACTAGAGTCATATGGGTTTAGCCGGCTTCAAAGAAGTAGGTATGGCTAAACCCGAATTCATTAATTATGGTTACATTTATAATTTAAAAAATAATAGAAATTTTAATGAAATTCTTTATTAATTGGTCTAAAAAGGTACATTTGGTCCAAAAAAAAAATAATTAATTTGTTTAAATCAAATCAGTTTCTAACAAGATAGGTAACGCATAAATCTTTTCATATCACAAGCAAATAGGCGTAATCCTGTCTTAAAAATTCATCTAATTATAACAATTAGTTTAATTATTAATCTAATATACAAAAAAAACACAACTACTAAAAAAAAAACAACAAAAAATGAGTCTCTAATCGCTAAATCACAATTAATTACTTTTATAACTGCCTCAAATATGTTACTAAATAAAAACGTAAACCGATTAATATTTATTGATAAATCTTTGGTTGTACAACGTATGAATATATGAAATATGGCAGCGAGAAAAAGAGATTTAAAAATACTGTTTTTACTAACTCAAATAAAATGAAATGTAGTTCTAGCTTCTTATCAAAAGTTCAGAACTTTTTATTAAACGCACCAATTCTTGGTAAAGAAAACAGTCCCTTGCGGCTGGCTTGCAAATTTCGCGATGATCCAAAGGGACGCCGCAGATTAATCCTATTCCCGGATCGCAAGACTCAAAGGCAACGATTTTTAAATAAAGGAACGACATGAATGTGAACGAAGTTTCAATAAAACTAAATATTTCTGGGTTTAAATTTGTTTCTTGTAAAAATTCTAGGAACCTTGTGTGCAAATTTAAAACAAACGGGCAATCTAAAAAAATAAATAATAAATAATGAGTAGAATTAATAAATAATTAGATGTACTTCTTTGAATCTCCGTTAATTCCACGCTTCTTTTTAATAAAGGTAACGTACAATCGGCAAGATATGATCCTTTATGAGGAACGCTGTAGAATAGTATTGATTTGGTTTGTTGGTAGATTTTACTCAATTCTATGTTTTCCCATGCTGAAAATAAATATATAACTTTATTGAATTCTTTCAATCTGTTTCAATATTCCTTTTATAAGCGAAGTAGATAGTGTATCATAATCATAAATATTTATAATCTTATAAAGAATTAAAACAATTCCGTCGATAAACAAAACCGACTAACCTTGAATGGAGTTTTTATTTAATGAAGTGTGATTATACAGTGAATTTAATTTAAAATGCAATATTCAAAAATATATTTCTATAGAAACCTACTTACTTTGCCCACATAAAATGCAACATGTCAATATATTAGTTATAGCTAAAAATATACAACAATCTAGAATAACAAATAAAATTATAGTTCGTTTTTTTTTCTATAATTTATGTTGTTTTCCTGATTTTTAGTAACATTTTCAGTAACTAAATAGTAATAAATTTTTAGATAAATACGATTTTAACGAAGCACATATTTGTTGTAAAAACGTGCTACAAAGTAATTAAATAGAACAAAGCACCTTTTCTAGGTAAATAAATGGCAAATAAACAACCCACAACATTTTTTATGCACCTTTTCTTTTCGAACAGTCAAACGAGTGAGCTCAAACGTCAGTCATGATAAAACAAAACTCACTGTTAATTTTGCCATCTTTGCAACAATTTGGCAGGTATTATAGAAAAAAAAGTGAACTATACACTAGCACTAGAACTAAATAAGTAGAAACTTCCGTTTAGCCGTGTGTCTTTTAAGACGGCTAAACTTGAATGTTGCTATTTTTTTGCGTGCGTCTTCAAAACCAATTCGGAAAGAGGATACCTACTGCTTTCAAAACGCCAGATACTGCTGGAAAGGACTAATAACTGCTGCGAGAAGACTAGATACTGCTGGCAAAAACTAATAACCACTTAGAAAGAGGAGATATTGGGTACGTTCAGCAGGTGTCAACAGTTGAATTAAATCAGTCAGCTAGTTATATGAGCTTTAATACAGCGAAACGAAATTGGCTGAACAAGCAATTGAGAATTAGCGATTCTGCATAACCTAAAACTATGGCCAACAATAATATTTTTGAAAATTTTGTGCTATTACAAGAGATAGTGGATGATGCGTTTCTGCACTAACAATATTCATTTTTATACAGTTTTGTCAGTTTTCAAAATTAAAGGGGAGAAATAAAAAATGTTAATCTTAACCTAGAATTTCACAACCGCTGACAAACAGAGCTTACTTAGCGTATCGTTCAGCCGCGACTGCTAATATAGTAACTCTACGGTTGACACTGGCTGAACGTGCCCATTGTTTCCAAAAGTTACCTACTGCTTCCAAAATGCTAAATACTGCTGGAAAGGGCTAATATCTCCTTGAAGAACAATAGATACTGCTGGCAAAAGACTAATAACTACTTAAAAAGAGGAGATACTGTTTCCAAAAGTTATCTACTGCTTCCAAAATGTTAAATACTACTGGAAAAAATTAATAACTCCTTGGAGAAGACAATATACTGCTGGCAAAAGACTAATAACTACTTCAAAAGAGGAGATACTGTTCCCAAAAGTTTCCTACTGCTTCCAATATGTTAGATACTGCTCGAAAAAATTAATAACTGCTTGGAGAAGACTTCAGACGCTTTAGTGTTAGTTCTAGTTGTAATTGGTATTCAGTGCTAGATTATATATTTTTATTGAACTAAAAGTAGAACTAACACTAAACCTAGAACTAGAATCATTCATTTTTAGCCATCTTAAGACACACGGCGAAATTAACAATGTTAAATAACAACATTACAAAACACAAATAGAATAAATTAAGTATTTGCGTGACGTCACGAACGGACCGCCGAGCTGTAAGAAACCTTAAAAAATCTTATGTATAAAATTAATTAACAATATTTGATTCATTAAATGGGAAAAAAAGTAGTAAAAATTTCAATCTTTATGCAATAGGTTTTTGGTAGTAAAACAATTAAGCCCCCAATCATTCGGGTTTAGCCGTCTTGAAAGACGTGCGACTAAATCCGAATGTTTCTAGTTCTAAGTCTAGTGTTAGTTCGCGTTTTGGACTAGAACTATCACTAGAACTAACGTAGGATCTAGAACTCGAATTTAGCCGTCTTGAAAGACGTGCGGATAAATCCGAATGTTTCTAGAGACAATATTAATGCAATACTAGAACTAACACTACACCTAGAACTATCATTAGTTCTAGTGGCGTTGGATTATTGTATATTTCTCGTTGAACTAAAACTAGAACTATCACTAGAACTAACACAAGACCTAAAACTAGAATCACACTGCTTTAGCCGTCTTGAGAGACGTACGGCTAAATCCGAATGTTTCTAGGTCTAGTGTTAATTCTAGTGATAGTGCTAATACAAGACTAGAACTAACACTAGACCTAGAACTAGAATCATACGGGGTTAGCCGTCTTGACAGACGTGCGGCAAAACCCGAATGTTTCTAGTTCTAGATTTAGTGTTATTTCTAGAGACAATATTAATGCAATACTAGAACTAACACTACACCTAGAACTATCACTAGTTCTAGTGGCGTTAGATTATTGTATATTTCTCGTTGAACTAAAAGTAGAACTAACACTAAACCTACAACTAGAATCATTCATTTTTAGCCATCTTAGGACACACGGTGAAATTAACAATGTTAAATAACAACATTACAAAACACAAATAGAATAAATTACAGTGCTAGGTAGCGCTAGTTAGCATAAGATATCACTATGTTGCATATTGTTATTGAACTAACACTAGACCTAGAACTAGAAAGTTTCTGAGGCTGTGCGTCTGAGGACGGTCAGCTAAACCCGCCTATTTCTAGTTCTAGGTCTAGTGTTAGTTCTAGTTTTACACTAGCACTATGTATGTATGTATGTAGAGGGGTGCGTAATTTTTACGCGCACTTAGGCCCCAGTGGGCCCCTTGTGCATACTCCCTTGGAGGCTCGAGATGGTAGAGAGGATCTCGGTACACTAGCACTATCACTAGAACTAACACAAGACGTAGAACTAGAATCATTCGGATTTAGCCGTCTTGAGAGACGTGTGGCCAAATCCGAATGTTTTTAATTATAGTTCTAGTGTTAGTTCTAGTTTTACACTAGCACTATCACTAGAACTAACACAAGACCTAGAATTAGAAACATTCGGGTTTAGCCGTGCGTCTTTCAAGGCGGCTAAACCCGAATGTTACTAGTTCTAGGTCTAGTGTTAGTTTTAGTTTTGCATTAGCACTATCACTAGAACTAACACAGTACCTAGAACTAGAATCATTCGGGTTTAGCCATTCTAGAGAGACGTGCGGCTAAATCCGAATGTTTTTAATTATAGTTCTAGTGTTAGTTCTAGTTTTACACTAGCACTATCACTAGAACTAACACAAGACCTAGAATTAGAAACATTCGGGTTTAGCCGTGCGTCTTTCAAGGCGGCTAAACCCGAATGTTACTAGTTCTAGGTCTAGTGTTAGTTTTAGTTTTGCATTAGCACTATCACTAGAACTAACACAGTACCTAGAACTAGAATCATTCGGGTTTAGCCATTCTTGAGAGACGTGCGGCTAAATCCGAATGTTTTTAATTATAGTTCTAGTGTTAGTTCTAGTTTTACACTAGCACTATCACTAGAACTAACACAAGACCTAGAACTAGAATCATTCGGGTTTAGCCGTCTTGAGAGACGTGTGGCCAAATCCGAATGTTTTTAGTTCTAGTTCTAGTGTCAGTTCTAGTTTTGCACTAGCACTATCACTAGAATTAACACAAGACCTAGAACTAGAAACATTCGGGTTTAGCCGTGCGTCTCTCAAGACGGATAAACCCGAATGTTACTAGTTCTAGGTCTAGTGTTAGTTCTAGTTTTACATTATTTTTTTAAGTAATTATTAATTATCATTAATAACTTACAATCGATTAAGATTTGTTTGATGAATAATCCTCCTTTAGAATGACCAACCCAAATAATCGGTTTATTACCAACTCCTAAATCTAAAAGATGCCCAATCATTTCTTTGCTTCTTTCAGTCATGGATGTTCTAAATTAAAAAAATTATTTATTTGATTGTTTTTTTTTGTGAAATTATCATTACCTATTTCTTTTTTTAATCCAAATTGGTCTCCAAAGATGCGGATCCGTCGTATAATTCAAAGCGATCGCTCTAACTCCGGGGCAATCAATCGGTAACCAATCCCTAGGCCAACATTTCGATAACTTTTTATTATCCTCGACAAAATCGGAATCACCGAAAGTTTCGAAACATCTTCCCTCGGATAATTTAGACATTTTTTTCGGACAAACCGAATAAACGTCCGAACAAGATCTTTTCAAAGAAATCTTTCGAATCCGATCATCCCTAATTTCGCCGGTCGACATCCGTCTTTCGACGATTTTTTGTTTTAAATGGTGCCTTTCGTGTCTCCAATCGCCTTGTCTCCACGTATTCACCAAAGAACCATGAAGACCATGGATAAAAATAACATCCGCGGTGTGTACTTCCGGTTCCGTTAACACTAAGCATTCGACGGATTTTTCCGGGATCGATTCTGAGGAATCCTCCAATAACGTTGAGGATGAATGTGATGTTTCGATCGATTTCGAAGATAAACTTAATGGATACGTGATGCCTCGATGAACGGATGATAAAGATCTTGAGATACTATTTGCAAGAAAGGCGACTATCGTTGGGAAAACGTGTCGTTTGAGATTTTCAACGACTGTTTTTTGATTTCTTAGGTAAGCGTAATAAACTCCTATAACAGCTGGTAAAACTGATTTTGTTAATAACGTCATTGCTAAAGTTACTTTTCTGAAAATAAAAAAAACAATTATTAATTAAAATGTATAAAAAGGAAAGTTAAGAATTTTTTAATGAGTTATACACGTGGAATAAAGTTACATGTGGGTGACCCGTTGAGAACAAAAAATCAATAATAAGTGGTGACTTATTTAACTTGATTTATTATTTATAGTGCAGGGTTTAAAATTAGTTTAGAGGATTTCTTATTTTGAAGTAAAAAGGTTTTTGTTTCATTTGCATCATTTTGGGGAAATATGATGCAAATATCAATCCTCCAATATATTGAGGAAAGAATATGATGACTAAATGAGATCTTCTAGTTCTAGGTCTAGTGTTAGTTAAAGTTTTAACTGATATTCAGAGCTAGATTTCTCTATTAAACTGAAAGTAGAACTAACATAAAGCCGTGTGTCCACTACCAAGTTTTCTTGCGGAAGTTGCTTCCAGAAGTTTTTGTCGTGTAAACACGTATTAGAAGTCGACTTCCAGAAGTCACGGCTTGCAGAAGTTACTTGCAGCAATTATGTGGAAACACGTGTTTGTTGCTTGCTGGAAGTAACTTGAACAACTTACTGTGAACTACAAGTGTATTGAAGACTTGCAGAAGACGTCGGGTATACGTGAGTAAACGGTTTGTGGTATTCTCTTCTGTTTTCAGTTTTGTTTTGTGTTTTTTTTTTAGTTCTTTTCAAAATTTATAAAAATGGACAAAAATAAATTCGTTTGGAGTAGTGAAAAAACACATTTGGTAATTGAAAAACAAGAAACTTATCCTGAATTATGGGACACGTCCTCAAAAGACTATAAGAATAAAATTAAAAAACAAAATGCTTCGAAGAGTAACTAAAAGCCGGTCTTTGGGAGGTATAGCCAATCTCATTTTAGTACCCTGCTTTTGAATACTTGTTTGAATTAAAGATAAAATGTATTCAAAATCATCATTAGACATTCTCAGGAAATTTTTCAGCTGCATGGAGTCTTCGGTCCGCAATTCTTAAAGTAATGTATTTTGGAAACTTAAATCTACGTGCCGCAGCATCCAATTTCTCACCCAAACACTTCTTTTTGTTTTTTTTTAATTTGTTTCTTTTTAATTAAATATGCTGCGATGGCAGCTGCCAATCTTATTTTGCCACAAGACATTTTTATACTGTCATTCGTAAAAAAAGCAAACTACTGCAAGCTGTACTCACATTGTGTGGAAACACGTCTGCAATTTCTTGCAGCAAGTTCGTCGTGATAACTTCTACAAACTACTTCTGGAAGCAGACTTCCGCAAGTTTCGGTTTGAGTGGAAACACTTCAGCAAATACTTGCAGAAGTTCTTCCGCAAGTGACTTGCTAGTGGACACACGGCTTTAGACCTAGAACTAGATATATTCGGGTTTAGCCGTCTTAAAAGACGTATGGCTAAACTCGAATGTTTCTAGTTCTAGATTTAGTGTTATTTTTAGAGACAATATTAATGTAATACTAGAATTAACACTACACCTAGAACTATCACTAGCTCTAGTGGCGTTAGATTGTTGTATATTTCTCGTTGAACTAAAACTAGAACTATCACTAGAACTAACACAAGACCTAAAACTAGAATCATACGGCTTTAGCCGTCTTGAGAGACCTGCGGCTAAATCCGAATGTTTCTAGTTCTAGGTCTAGTGTTAGTTCTAGTGATAGTGCTAATACATGACTAGAACTAACACTAGACCTAGAACTAGAATCATACGGGGTTAGCCGTCTTGACAGACGTGCGGCAAAACCCGAATGTT
Organism: Onthophagus taurus; assembly: GCF_036711975.1. NCBI lineage: Eukaryota > Metazoa > Arthropoda > Insecta > Coleoptera > Scarabaeidae > Onthophagus > Onthophagus taurus. The sequence continues at coordinate 1,626,278 of NC_091968.1, read as the reverse complement.
TCTAGTTCTAGATTTAGTGTTATTTCTAGAGACAATATTAATGCAATACTAGTTCTAGCTTTGCTCTAGTACTGTCACTAGAAGTAACACAAGACCTAGAACTAGAATCATACGAGTTTAGCCGTCTTGAGAGACTGTTTCTAGTTCTAGATTTACTGTTATTTGTAGAGACAGTATTTATTTATTTATTTATTTATTCATATTCGGGACACGTACAGGAAAAATCCCAAAAAAGTGTCCACTACAATAATACTAAGGAAAAAAAACCAAACTACATAAGAAAGAAAAAAAAAACATCGAAAGTATGAAACAATAAAAAATGGAATTAAATTAGCAAGCACGAAGCAGAAAAGACAATAAACACAGACACTAGATTGGTCCACATAATGATCGATGTTAAGCGAACAGAAAAACAGAATAATAAGGACTATAAGAAAGGACAATTTTTGTTGCTTTTCTTTTCTGCCCCACCACCTGCAAGAAATCAATTTAAATATGCTAAACGAATGTGTTTCGATTGAGTAAATTAATTTTATCTACGATTGCTTTTGTAAGTCATCACTACCGCACTCATTTGAGGTGATTTGAGTTACGTAATGAAGTTCATTACCGCACTGGTTTCATTACGTAACGCATTTTTAGCCTAATCAGAACAGACATAATTTATTGAAACGAGAGAAACAATACTATTTATTATAAACATTAATTGTTATGTTTTTACATTTCGAAACACTTATTCCAGATGAGTAAATATGTTGTTGAAACTGACATTTCAAAACTGTCAACAATCATTTCAAAATATTTTTATAAATGTCAAATAGACTTTTATAAAGAAATTGATTTTTTAGTAATTTTTAGCAGTCGTAGATAAAATGCTGTATATCACACGTGGGCTAGAGCATAATTACAGTACTCGTGTGATTACACGACTCGGTCTACGACCTCGTCGTGCAATTCTCTACACTAGTACAGTAATTATGTTTCTAGCCCACTTGTAATATAAATAACTATTACAAAGCAAAAAAAAACTAATGACAAATACTTAAAGTTAAAACGGATTTTTTAAACGACATCATTGAATTACAAAAGAGATCAACATTGAAACAATAAACATTGCAATTGTGCATCAGTCTCAACAGAGGTGAACCGGCATGCGCATTGGATCCAGAAGCAGGTAGTCTGAACAAAAATGGTGATCGAGTAGCATAAGAAGGAACATTAAAGTGAATCTCCTCTAAAAGAACCGGAGCGTCGAGAACTCCATTAACTAGTTTGTACAGGAACAGTAGGTCCATACTGTGTCGACGGCCACAGAGTGATCTTAAACCAAACACCCGGCATCATTGGGAATAAGGGCAGGACGGAAGATAAAATTTGTGAGCAAGATAACGGATAAATCTTCTCTGTAGGCCCTCAATAAGGTCGATGTAAATATTATAGGCAGGACTCCACACTACCGAGGGGAAATTTAACCCGCTAGCAACGTATGCCATATACAAAGAAGTAATGCAGCGGACGTTAGTAAATGGACGAGAAATCCTAATGATAAATCCTAGGCGCTTAGTAGCTTCAGAAACGATAGAAGTAATATGATCGCGATAGAGTAGTCTAGAATCCAAGATAACGCCAAGATCTTTAACTGTAGAGGATTGAGTAAGATAATGCGGACCTAGTTTATATTTGAAGTTAACATTATATCTCTTTCTACTGAACGTGATCTGACAACACTTATTAGGATTTAGAAATAAGTAATTTTGTGAGCAATAAGAATCAAATCTGTCAATGTCATCTTGCAACCGAATACAGTATTAATGCAATACTAGAACTATCGCTAGTTCTAGTGGCGTTAGATTGTTGCGTATTTTTCATTGTACTAAAACTAGCAATATCACTAGACCTAGAACTAGAATCATACGGGTTTAGCCGTCTTGACAGACGTGCGGCTAAACCCGAATGTTTCTAGTTCTAGATTTAGTGTTATTTCTAGAGACAGTACTAATACAATACTAGAACCAACACTACACCTAGAACTATCACTAGTTCTAGTGATGTTAGATTGTTGTATATTTCTCGTTGAACTAAAACTTGAACTAAGACTAGACCTAGAAATATTCGTCTTCAGGCGCACGGCTAAACCCGAAACTTTCTAGTTCTAGGTCTAGATTTAGTGTTAGTTCTAGCTTTGCTCTAGTACTGTCACTAGAACTAACACAAGACCTACAACTAGAAACACTCGGGTTTAGCCGTCTTGAGAGACGTGCGGTTAAACCCGAATGTTTCTAGTTCTAGCTCTAATGTTAGTTGTAGTGATAGTGCTAATACAAAACTATAACTAACACTAGACCTAGAACTAGAATCATACGGGTTTAGCCGTCTTGACAGACGTGTGGCTAAACCCGAATGTTTCTAGTTCTAGATTTAGTGTTATTTCTAGAGACAGTATTAATGCAATACTAGAACTAATACGATACCTAGAACTATCACTAGTTCTAGTAGCGATAGATTGTTGCGTATTTTTCTTTGAACTAAAATTAACACTAGAACAAATATTGGGTTTAGCCGTGCGTCTTCAGACTTTCTAGTTCTAACAATAAGTCTAGTGTTAGTTCTAGTTTTATACTAGCAATATCACTAAAACTAACACAAGACCTAGAACTAGAATCATACAGGTTTAACCGTCTTTAGAGACGTGCTACTAAAAGCGAGTGTATCTAGTTCTAGGTCTAGTATTAGTTCTAATTTTAGTTGTTATTTAGTGCCAGATTGTTATATATTTTTATTGAACTAACACTAGACCTAGAACTAGTAACATTCAGGTTTAACCGTCTTGAGAGAATCATTTTGAGGCGATTTGAGCTTATGACGTAAATGATTAAAAAAAAACATATGAGTGGGTCTTAACTGATGGTGCAGGCTTTAAAATTAGTTTAGAGGATTTTTTTTTAAGTAAAAAGTTTTTTGTCTCGTAATTTGCATCATTTTGGAGAAGTATGATACAAATTGAGGAAAAACAAAAGAGGATTGATATCCTCCAATATATGGAGGAAAGAATATGATGACAAAATGAGACCTTCTAGTTCTAGGTCTAGTGTTAGTTCAAGTTTTAACTGATATTCAGCGCTAGATTACTCTATATTTTTATTAAACTGAAAGTAGTACTAACATTAGACCTAGAACTAGATATATTCGGGTTGAGCCGTCTTAAGAGACGTATGGCTAAACTCGAATGTTTCTAGTTCTAGGTCTAGTGTTATTTCTAGAGACAGTACTAATACAATACAAGAACCAACACTACACCTAGAACTATCACTAGTTCTAGTGATGTTAGATTGTTGTATATTTCTCGTTGAACTAAAACTTGAACTAAGACTAGACCTAGAACTAGAAATATTCGTCTTTAGACGCACGGCTAAACCCGAAACTTTCTAGTTCTAGGTCTAGTCTTAGTTCTAGTTTTGCACTAGTACTATCACTAGAACTAACACTAAATCTAGAACTAGAAACATTCGGGTTTACCGCACGTCTGTCAAGACGGCTAACCCAGTATGATTCTAGTTTTAAGTCTTGTGTTAGTTCTAGTAATAGTGCTAATACAAAACCAGAACTAACGCTAGACCTAGAATCATTCGGGTTTAGCCGTCTTGACAGACGTGCGGCTAAACCCGAATGATTCTAGTTCTAGATTAAGTGTTATTTCTAGAGACACTAGAACTAGCACAAGACCTAGAACTAGAATCATACGGGTTTAGCCGTCTTGAGAGACGTACGGCTAAACCCGAATGTTTCTAGTTCTAGGTCTAATGTTAGTTGTAGTGATAGTGCTAATACAAAACTGTAACTAACACTAGACCTAGAACTAGAACTAGAATCATACGGATTTAGCCGTCTTGACAGACGTGCGGCTAAACCCGAATGTTTCTAGTTCTCGATTTAGTGTTATTTCTAGAGACAGTATTAATGTAATACTAGGACTAATACTATACCTAGAACTATCACTAGTTCTAGTAGCGATAGATTGTTGCGTATTTTTCATTGAACTAAAATTAACACTAGAACAAATATCGGGTTTAGCCGTGCCACTTCAGACTTTCTAGTTCTAACAATAAGTCTAGTGTTAGTTCTAGTTTTATACTAGCAATATCACTAAAACTAACACAAGACCTAGAACTAGAATCATACAGGTTTAACCGTCTTTAGAGACGTGCTACTAAACGCGAGTGTATCTAGTTCTAATTCTAGTGTTAGTTCTAATTTTAGTTGTTATTCAGTGCCAGATTGTTACATATTTTTATTGAACTAACACTAGACCTAGAACTAGAAACATTCAGGTTTAACCGTCTTGAGAGAATCATGTTGAGGCGATTTGAGTTTATGACGCAAATGGTTTTAAAAAAAGACATATGACAGGGTCTTAACTAATAGAAAAGAGGAACCCACGCGAATTAAAGATTAAAAGAATGAAAAGCGAAGTTAAAAAAGAAATATTACTAACACAATGAATCAAATTGTTATTGTTTCTTGATTCTCAAGTCGCAAAAAAGAATGAGTAAGGAATAAAAGAAAAATAAAGTACAAAGAGAGGGATAGATGAAATCGTAACGGAGATTGCGCTTGTTAAACCGAGTCACTTTAGCCTATAAACGTTTTATAAATTGGATGTAATTGGTTGTAATGCGAACGGTATTCGTTTTTAGCGAACTCTCAAACGATATATTTTTTTGCTTAAAAAAAAATTAATAAATAAACGATGTGTTTATTACTTACCTAATCGTTATTTTAGTTGAGTTTGTTTCGAAAACATCTAATTCGGTTGAAATTATAACTTGATCACACATGATGTCTTCGACTTCCGCTGTCAAAAATTCTTCCATTTTTATTTTTTTCTTAGATTACGAGTTCTTCTTAATAATAAATTTAATTATTTTTAATTCGTTTTGAGTGGTAACCTAGAAATTAATTCGGAAAGAATGAATTAGTGAGTTGGAATTAGAATTTTTCCAATGAATCGATTAGGATTTTTTTTTATTGATTATTACATGACAATTTTTGTTTGAAATGAGTATAACCTAGATTTTTGATGAGTAACCATCGTAGCATTTTATTAATTAGGTAAAAAACGGTTATCTTGTTCAAGTATTTCACGAGAATATTTCGCTTTTTTTTCAGATAAAAATCACGATAAACACCTGCTGTCATTTTCGTTCACGAGCTATGTAATTCAGTATGAATTGCATAATATTGTTTAGAAAATTACCGTTTGATTTTTTTAATATGCTATTACTCCCTGGATTTATTTGATAAAGTTATCGAAAAATAATAAATCACTTTAAATGAATCATTGAGGTGATATGCTTTTATTATTTTTTATGGAAAGAAAAAAATAATCTTGGTGATTGTTCTTAGTATTTTCCATATTGATTTTATAATTATGTGTTGCTTTCAAGAATTGGTCACGCGCAAATGATTATTACACTCAGTATCAAATAAAATACTTTGGTTGTATTACTTAATGCCAAACAATGGCATAGCTGAACGTGAAATCTTAAATTGTTTATACAGGGTGAGTTATTAGTATCCCTGCGTACGATAGTTTGAGAAAGAAAAAAATGTTTTCTACAAAACTTGTTTAACTTATCACTTTCTTTACGTAAAATTATTTCGACTTATACAGGATGTTCCATTTAGGCGTAACGGAGAGTATGTAGATTTTTTTTAATGGAACACCCTATGTATTTTATCATATTATGAATAGAATTAAATTTGTTTATACCAACGTATATGTTACTAACTCATAGCGTTCATAGTTCCTGAGATATTCAATTGTTTTTCCAAAATATGTTCATTTAAAATTGAAATTTTGTCCAATTTTGCCTTGAAACTATGTCAGATAATAGTCAAAGCCAGTAGGTAGATGATAGTATCCAAAGATATTAGATACGCTATACAGCGTGTTCATAAAGTTTAGTTACTTTTGATGTTTTTCAAATGGCTTTTTGTTATGTGTTTTAAATGGAACAGCCTGTATATTGTATACTGGTTGAATTGCCCATCAAGTTACCTTTAATTAATGATAAGTATGTCATACAGGGTGCCCATTATGTATGGAATATTGTATATATCTTGGCAAGTATCAACTTTATAAAAATACATTTTATACAAAAGTTGGTTAGTATTTTATTTGCCATAATAAGACACCATTCAATTGTTTTTATTTCAGAGAACAAATGAGCAACGAATAACATTTAGTTTTTTTTAAATGGCAATGTACCCTTTTATTAGGCTTATTTGATAGAGATTTCTTTTCTCTTTATGATGACGTAAAATTTTTGTACCCTTACATCAGAAAATTTAACAATAACATTAATCTAGATATCCGAGATCGTCAACTACCTCGAATTATTACCGTAAATTAAATCTACATACAAAATAAAACAAATAAACTAAAAATTAGTGTAAATGAAAATTATTAAACTTTGAAGACAAAACGAAATTAGCACTAAAATGGTTTTCACGACAATAAATGTTCAAAATGTTCACCATTAACTGCAAGGCAGTGGCCCAATCTATCATAAAAGGCTTGAAAAGAATTTCTTAGCGATCTGGGAGAAATAGCTGCAGCTTCATCTTTTATTCGTTGCTCTAATTCTGTCAGATTTTGAGGTCGGTTTACATAAACTTTAGATTTTAAATATCCCCAGAAGAAGAAATCGCAAGGTGTAAGATCCGGAGATCGGGGTGGCCACTCTATCCAACGGGCCGGAAATACCGTATCTAAATATCGGCGTACATCTAAATGATAGTGGGGCGGTGCCCCATCTTGTTGAAACCAAAGATCATCAAGATTTTCTTGGCAAGTTGGGATAATTTGCTGTTGCAATAATTGTAAATAACGGTGACCAGTTAGAGTACCTCGAATAAAGAAAGGTCCAATTATGTGATCTGCACAAATTCCCACCCATACGTTTAATTTCTGTGGTGTTTGAGTATGATTTTGAATCATCCAATGGGGATTTTTAGCGGCCCAATATCGAGAATTTTGCTTATTTACATTACCATTTAAACAAAACGTAGCCTCGTCAGAGAAAACCATATTATTGAGAAAATTTGGATTGCTGTTGATTCGCTCCATCATAAATTCACAAAATTCAACACGTCGACCGTAGTCATCTTCGGATAATTCTTGCAATAAAGTCGGTTTGTACGGATGTAAATTTTCTGCATGTAATATTTTGTGTATTGAACCTTTACTTAGAGCATGGTTTAAACATAACTGACGAGTTGAAATGTTTGGATTTTCTTCGATTTCTATGAGAATATCGATCTTTTTATCTTCATCTGTTGCAGATCTCTGCGGACCAGTCTTTGGCAGATCTTTAACGTTACCAGTTTCCCTAAAACGTTTCGAAGTTTTGCTAACTACTGATTGAGTGATTGGTTCTCGATGTGGATAACGCTCATTGAAAATTTCACATACTTCTAATTGTGTTCGTTTGCGATCCCCATAACCGACCATAATTAAAATTTCTATGCGTTCAGTTTCTGTTAAATGAACCATTTTTCTTTTTTGATTTACCAACTTATTTAAATAAACAAGATTCTGTCACATTCAATAGCTTACATTCAATTGTTAGGACAAATAAGATTTCGGATATCTAGATTCATGTTATTGGCAAAATTAACTTAAACTGTTTTTACATTTTCTTCAAAAATTTTCTAGTATAAGGGTACTAAAATTTTACGTCATCGTAAAGAGAAAAAAAATCTCTATCAAATGAGCCTAACGAAAGGGTACATTGCCATTTAAAAAAAATTAAATGTTATTCGTTGCTCATTTGTTTTCTGAAATAAAAACAATTGAATGGTAAGACACCATTCATTGAATGGTGTCTTATTATGGCAAATCAAATATTAAACAACTTTTGTATAAAATGTTTTTTTGTAAAGTTGATACTTACCAAGATATATATTATATTCCATTCATAATGGGTACCCTGTATATCTAACTCTAGTAGTTCTCCTGATATTTAGAATTTAAAGAGTAATGTGTTATAAAATATGCGTTATTGTACATAATATTATATTCTGTCTATTTTTATCATTTTTTTTTGTTCTTCCTTTTAATATTTGATTAATATTTAGAATGTAAAATAATTTTACTGCCATATACCAGATTTTAATACGACTTGGTACTTTATGAGATTTAAAAAGATGTATGTAATAAAATATGCAATTGTTCTGCTATACAATTCACGACTTCAGAGAAAATAAGATGTACATCTTAAGAGATACCTTTTATACAGCTCATTAATGCTTGTAGAAGAGAAAATGGGCGGCATTTTGAACAACTTCTAAATATTAATTAAATTAATACCTACTTGTTGAGCAACGTTTAATAATTGATTATAGTTTGTTGCTGCATTTCCTTCAAATAATTTATTAATTAAAAAAGGGATTTTCTTCTGCCATTTAATTGTATTTTTATCAAGTTTTGATTATTTATTTATTAAAGTATTTTTTAAATTGTATTTTAATATAATATTACTAATTTACGAATGACAGGCAAACAACAATGAAAAAACAAAAAAAAGTGACAAAAAAAGGAGAGAATCTGAATATCAGGAAAACTATTAAAGTTAGACATCTGACATACTTATCATTAATTAAACGGAACTTGATAAGCAATTTAACTAGCACACAATATACAGGATGTTCCACTTAAAAAACTAAAAGAAACAGCCATTTGAAAAACATCAAAAGTAACTAAATTTTATAAATAGCCTGTATAGTGTATCTAATATCTTTGAATACTATCATCTACCTACTGGCTTTGATTATTATCTGACGTAGTTTCAAGGCAAAATCGGAAAAATGTCTGGAAAACTATGAAAGCTGTTAAATAGTAACATATAAGGTTGTACAAACAAATTTAGTTGTATTCATAATATGATAAAATATACAGGATGTTCCATTTAAATAAATTTACGTACTCTCCGTTACACTTAAATAGAACACTCTGTATAAGTGAAAATAATTTTACGAAACAGAAAGTGGTGAGTCAAACAACTTTTGTATAAAATATTTTTTTGTTTTTCAAACGGTTTAGTAACTATCGACCGCCGGGATACTAACTACTCACCCTGTATGTACAACTTTAATGGGGAAACTTTACTAGAACCTAGTACTTGCCAAAATAACACAAGTCTTTTATATAAAGATAGGGTCACACCTTTTTTCTTTTCGAGCTACGAGCTGTCAAAGTTGAGCCAAAAATTTATATTTTATCTTTTATTTCGGGTATAAGTAAACCGTAGAATTTGAAATTTTGTATCTATGTACTACTGGTTAATACCTTATTTTTAGCCGTACCTTAAACTACCCTAGCGCCCTCTAAGGGGATGGAATTCATGACCCCTTGGATTTTTTTATAACAACTTTTTAACGCCATCGAATATTAACTTAAAAAAATATGGGTTGTAAAGCTTATTCATTATTGCTAGTTTTTTGTCTCTTTAGTTTTTTCCTTAATGATAATAATTTTAGCGTAAAAAAATAAAATATGCTACATTGTACTGTAAAGCCCTGCTATTATTAAAAGAAAATTTTTCTTTATAGCTGACTATGAAAGTTGTGCACTTACTAGGATCTAGTACTAACTAAATAACACCAAGTAATAGTGATTTTCATCATATCTGCAAATGGAAAGCTACTTTCTCCTTTTTTCATTGTTTTAAAAGAATCCTCTGGTACGTTTGGACTGAGGGTAATAAATGCAATGTTCAAAGCAGCTAACATATTCGTTTTGGCATCAAAGTCTGGTAAACTGACTTCTGCTCATATGAAAAATTGGCTACAAAATGTCTATTTCCCAAACACCGGACCTAAATCATTACTATTACTGGATTCTTCACTGCCCTGATTATTAGTGAAGTACTCCATCGGATGTTAAGTTTAAATATTTGTCTATACCTGGAGGGACAATAGGTCAAATTTAACCCCTGGATGTATTTGGTTTTAGAATATGGAAAAATTTCATTAGAAGATTTTCTGATCAAGCTATTCTCTACCAATACGATGTCAATTTGCATCAGCGAGATAATATTTAAAAATTGCAATCCTTAACGCAAAAACCAGTTGTCTTTCCCACGATTTATTAATGTTTCTAAATACGCCTGATTTACATCTAGATATATAGAGGAGAGACCAGAACACTTACTAGGATCTAGTACTAACTAAATAACACCAAGTAATAGTGATTTTCATAAGAAAAACCATAAATAAGATGAATGTTTGTCTGAACAAATTACGTTATTTTAAACAATATTAAAAAATGGATACTCTTGCTTAATAATAGTCAAAAATTATTAATAATCATCAACAATTATGAGGATTCACCGTAAATGAAACCAACAAGTTTTCAGAGCCAACTTTTAGAATAATTTTATTTTTTTACACGGCAACTATTAACTTTAAGGAAAATACCAAAGAGACAAAAAAGTACCACAAAAGAATAAGCTTTACAACCTATATTTTTTTATGTTAATATTCCATAGCGTTAAAAAGTTCTTATAAAAAAATCAAGGGGGTGGTGAACTTCACACTCTTAGAGGGCGCTAGGGAAGTTTAAAGTACGCTTGAAAAGAAGGTCTTAACCAGTACTAAATACGTACAAAGTTTCAAACTCTACGGTTTACTTACAGCCGAAATACAAAACAAAATATAAATTTTTGGCTCAACTTTGACAGCTCATAGCTTGAAAACAAACGATTTGCGACCTTATTTGTATTAGTTTGGCAAGTACTACGTCCTAGTAAAGTTTCCCGATTAAAAACTGAACCACCTTGTATATACACTGTGTACAGGGTGGTTCAAATTCGATGTCCGAATAGGCTAACTCGAAAACTATAAGAGTTAGAAAAAAAGTAGCTTTTTTTTGACTACGTCATCAAATTCTCTGTAAAAAACTTTATTACGGCGAATTTCATGATTTCATTTTCAATTTTTTTTGACTACGTCATCAAATTCTCTGTAAAAACTTTATTACGGAGAATTTCATGATTTCATTTTCAATTTTTTTTGACTACGTCATCAAATTCTCTGTAAAAACTTTATTACGGAGAATTTCATGATTTCATTTTCAATTTTTTTCGACTACGTCATCAAATTCCCTGTAAAAAAGTGTCTATATAATGTCTTAGTTATAATACTCCACCTATAATAATAACCAAGATAATTGCACTTGCTGGTTTTACGATATTTTCAATTTTGGCCTCTAGGGGAAAAACAAAAGACGATAGCGCTTTGAGGTTTTTTGCATTAGCAGTTTCTCGAAAAACGAGATCATGACATGTAAGCTACTTTTTTTTTAACTCTTATAGTTTCCGAGATATCCTATTCGGACACCGAATTTGAACCACCCTGTACATAAAGTCAATTTGATATAAATTCGGGAGATATTCTAAGAAAAAAAAGACTTGGATATCGGTTATATATTTTACGCGCATTTTTTGAGATAAAATTGAAATGTACAGGTGTCCCAAAATTGAGATACCATGCCTTAGTTGACATTTTTGAATAAAAACCCCCATTTTTCGATTCTACCTTAAATTCTTAGTATTTTTTATGTCGATATTCAGCTGTCTTCGAAAAAATGACAGTTAAAAAAAACAGCACCTGAAGAGTAATCGTGAGACACCTGTATATACTTAATTTGTTTATAAAACATTTTACACACTAAGTTATTATTAAAAGATTCAAGTAACAAATATTAAACAAAAACGATAAAATCGAAACCAATAGATTATTTGAATTGCTTATCTTTAAGAAATAAATTCGCGGAGAATAAGCTTAGTTGAAAAAATCCGAGATACCAATTTGGGAGAATAATTTGATAAAAAAATAAGTCGTTATCGATAATATTGGCTGAAAAATAAGAAAACTAAGAAAACGCTGAGAAGCAAATGATTCTTTTGTTACATAAGCAAGATCAAAGTTTACTCCAAATATCTGTTAATGTGAAAAAACACATAAATAATTTACCATATAATCACAATATATAGGGAAATTAATAGTGTTGAAAATCAACTTGGAAACAAGCAACTTGGGTGTCCAAGTCTCAGAACCAAACATATTTTCGTGATACAAAATGCGAGTTGATCGTCTGACCACCTTGTCAACAGAACATTTTGTGATGGTATAGGCAATTTATGACCACTGGTTGTTTATGTAAAGGTAAAAGCGAAAGTGTCGGTTAAAATAGTGAAGGGTACAGTTTAAGTGACAAACAACAAGGTGAAGATATCTGAAACACATGCACATTGAGGACACTGTTAGATGGGTTAGAAAGCGAAGAAGGGTTAGAGAGGCCATGTTGACAGAAAACTCGGCGAAAATTGCGAAAGAAGGGAAACCAGCTGTGTTAAGATGCGCGGGAAGACCACCGAAGCTGAAAGGAAAGCTGGACATCAACATCGCAAGATGGACCAACATGAAAGCACGTTTTGAAATGTAGATATTAGCCAGAAAAGATCCTCGGAATTAATTTGACAGTTCTATTAAACCTTAACCTTACTTATTATTTGACTACAAACATGTATTTAGGTTACGTATCCAAATACATACAGTGGCGCACAAAAGTCTACATACAGCATTGAATTTTGAGGTTTTTGTACAACCTACTAATAAGATAACAGAAAATTAATATTACGTGTGATTAGAGATACTAGTTTTAGGTCTTCTATTAGTTCTAGTGACAGTCCTAATGCAAAACTGACATGAGATGCTTTTATCAAATAGGAAATTGATAACTTAGACAAATATTAACTTAATCCCGAATTAAATAGTAGGAAACATCTTGCACATAGATGAGAATTTAAATTGGTAAATGAAGTTATAGAGGATGAAATTTCCTGTTAGTTACAAGTTTGTGTGATGTAGGTACTTGATCTGAATCTATTAATTTCCGATCAGGGCAAGGTATTGAATATAATACAGGCAAATATCCGTAGTTTATCCTAGAATAAAGACGTTCATAGCGCTAATTGTGCGTCTATATACAAATTTAATTTAATAATATGCTTTGAAACCTGGCGAATTAATTATTCTGAAATAATTGACATGAACGGATTTAATCACTTATTATAATGGTTTTTAATTTAATCAAACGATAAGAAGTGTTTTGGCTTTAAATTTCAAATTCAATAAATTTAAATTGATTTATATATTTCCAATGATAACCATTTTTATTAAAATTAACAAATTAATAAAAATTTATTGCGAATTTTCTATTAATAAATTTGGGTGAATTGCGCAAACAATAAAATTTGCTAAGTTGTTGGTTACAATTAAAACGACAGAATAGATCTAGATAAAATTTATATTATAGCAATAAAAAAAGTGTGATTAACCGATTTAATCACGATAAAAATAAAAGTATAGAGTTTGATCTATTAAAATTAATCACTCCAAAAAGAAACGCTTTTAATCTACAAAAATTCTAATTGTTAATGTTAAAAAAGAAATAATCTCTTTATTGTATTCCTTATCCTTTACCCTCATTCATAATCATAATCAACAAACAATATAGTCACTAAAATGTTTCTAGTTTGTTAATTTTTTTTTAATCTTACCTTATTATTATTTAACAATTAAAAAATTAAACACAACAAAACCTTCACAAATTATTTACCTTCATCCAATTTATTTTAGTTTTCGCGCTACATTTCAAAACAAAAATTTGTTTTATTTTTAAATTATTTCACAACAGAACACGCTTGAAGTTGTAACCGTACTGATAAAATTCCTTTATTTCATCGCTTGTTGTGCCGCTTAACTCGGATATTGAAACGGTAGTGGGGACGTTAATAACGCAAATTTATCTTAACGATTTACTTTTTTGTGCGTTTTGTTACTTTTGATTTGAAATTAAGGATGAATAATAGGTTAGAATTAGGTTTTAGTTAATTTTATTTCGTTCGAAGTTAAAAAGAGATCGTTTTTGATGCGCAATAAACTTGTGCGCTTTATAAACACACACATAGCGAATGAAACGAACGATTAAAATGTGTCCCTGACCGAGCACGTGCTTATGCAATGCTTCTCTATGAAACTGCTGGCAATACAGAGAAAGGTGTTCAGTTTGAAAATTAAATATTTTGGTTTTAAATTAACCCGTTTATGTCCGAATTAATTTTTTTTTAATTTAAAGAAGGTCAGTTTCAGTGTTGTTAAATACCCGGGTATTTATTTTGAAGGGTAAATTTCCTGGATATATATCCGGGGGTATTTACCCAAGATGGGTATTTAGAAGTATTTATAAAATTTAATTTAAATTGAGTTGATGGCAGTTTTGCAAGCACTTCCAGAATGCAGAGTCGATTATCGATATACCAAACTTATTTATAACATCTACAAGAATGCTACAATGACGGTAAAATTGCATGAAAGTTCTGAAGAGAGTAGAAACAGTAAAGTACTGATTATGAGTAAAACAAGGCGATACACTATTGAACCCAAATTGTTCATCACAGTCCTGAAGAGTGCATTTAAAAAACTGGATTGGACCCAAAAAGGCATAAACATTGATGGCAACTGCTTAAGTAATCTGCGCTACGCGGACGAATAGTTCTCATTTCGAGAAACGAGAAATCAAAATTTATGATAAATCTTATTCCCAGCTCTAACATCAACATTGGGGATAATGAGATGGAGAGGGTTGTTAGCTATGTATATCTTGGCTATGAGGCTCGTGTATCGAGAGATAAACAAGCGAACTAAACAAAAGGATCACACTCGTATGGGCAGCCTACGGAAAACTTAAAGACATCTTCAAGAGCTATATTCCTATATACAAGGTGTCATTTTGTTGTAAGCGATATTTTTTTGAATAACTTGAAAACAACTCAATGTTTTGTTTGGATTCTATCATTTTATTGAAATTTAGCTTTCCCCAGCTGTCATCACAAAATCGGCCCTTTTTTCGACGTTTTTCATCACTTTTACGAGTGGTTCGGGCGTTATTTCGGCGATTTCTTGGCGTATGTTGGCCTTAAATTGCTCTAGTGTCTGGCTTGTTGACATAAACCTGGCTCTTAAGATATCCCCACAGGAAAAAGTCAGGAGGCATTAAATCAGGCGAACGCACCAGCCAATCATAATCGTCATAATTTTCGTTATCAATCAATTTGGAAACATAGTCCGCAGCAAATCCATTGTTAATAGAGGAGTATAGCATGTTACACCATCTTTCTGGAACCAGTAGTTCTCTATGCCATTTTCTTTGAGTGCAGTTAACCGACACCGTCGCGCCGTTGTCATGCTCTTGAATATCGACACTTATAGCAGCTCTTAACTTTGTTAAAGAATCTCTGGCATTGAACGACTGCGATATTTTACTCTATACACGCGTTGAGCAAGCGTAACTTTTATGGATATAAAATTTCTGCACATTCTTTAGATGTGTGGTTAAAATTATACTACAATGACGTTTCCAATGCGCCATCACACATGGCGATTTGACAGAAGGCTTAAAGTAACGGAAAGATAGATAGAGAGGTCGATGCTGGGTGTAACCCTGGGGGACTATATACTAAATGAAGACCTATGAAGAAGAACTGGCGTAAATGATGTGGTCAACATTGTGGCAAAGCTTGATGATAATAACCATAATCTAACTCTGATCTAAATTAGGACAGATTCGTCTGATGATAATACGTTTTCGATCGTTGGCAATTCCTCGTCATCTTCCTCTTCATTTTTTTCGGAGCCTGATATATTTTTGCTTGTATCACTTTTATACGTACTGTTTGGGTATTTACCCTGGGCCTGGGTAAATACCCGGATAAATACCCATTTTATAAATACCTACCCGCAGGGTATTTACCCAGCGCCCATCACTGGTCAGTTTCAAGCAAAAATTACACTAAGAAAATTCGAGATGTTCCAGCCGAATAGAAACTTTCGGGTTTAGTCGCACGTCTGTCAGCATGGCTAAACCCGAATGATTCTAGTTCTAGGTTTTTAGTTAGTTCTAGTGATAATGCTAGTGTAAAACTAGAACTAACACTAGACCTAGAACTAGAAAGTTTCGGGTTTAGCCGTGCGTCTGAAGTAATATCTTATGCTAACCTATCACTGCCACTAGAACTAACACTACACCGAGAACTAGAAACATTCGGGTTTAGTCGCAGCAATTTCTTTTTTATATTTTTCCGTAATCGTTAAGCACTTTAATTTTCGCTTATTATTAGCCATTTTAAACACACTAGACACCACCTAGCAGCTTGAACAATAGCGAATGTTACGGCTTTCCGTAGGACTTTACCGGATTCGTTTGCACCATAAAATCACCCAAATAAAAAAAAATTACTTACAGAACGGATTCGAATATTTCATGCTTTGGTAAATTCGACTTATAGAAGTAAAAGTTGAAGAAATTCCATAGTAGTTCAGTTCGAGTTACAGAGAAATTCGAGTTAGGGAAATTTGACTTAGGCCCACTTTTACCACCTCATGATAAATTTATCCGATAGATAAATTGGCGCTCTAAGGTCCATTACTACCATCTTTTAGTTAAATTTCTCTTATAGATAAACCCATCTACTAGCCAATCAGAGCGCGTAAAATAGCCGTAACCGGGGTAATAATCCCTTAGATAGCTTAACCAGAAGATGGTAGTAACGAGCCTAAGATCCATTACTGGTTTATCTATAAGATAAATTTACCTAAAAGATGGTAATAATAGACCTTAGCCAATGAGGGCGCTTAAAACCGCTGTAACCATGGTAATTATCTATCGGTTAAATTTATCAAGAGGTGGTAAAAGTGGGCCTTAGAGAAATAAAACACATTTGAAACGTAGGCAAACCGTTGCTTCTACGCATTCACTAGAAAATTTCGGGTTTAGCCGATATTTTCTAGTTCTAGGTCTAGTGTTAGTACTAGTTTTACACTAGCATTATCACTAGAACTAACAAAAGACCTAGAACTAGAAACATTCGGGTTTAACCGCACGTCTCTCAAGACGGCTAAACCCGAAGGATTCTAGTTCTAGGTGTTGTGTTAGTTCTAGTGATAATGTAAAACTAGAAGTAACACTAGACCTAGAAAGTATCAGGTTTAGCAACATATGCAACATAGTGATATTTTATGCTAACTAGCGCTAGTTACCACCTACCAGCCGTCTTAAGAGGTACAGCTAAACGGAATGTTTCTAGTTCTAGTATTAGTTCTAATTTTATTTATTATTCAGCGCTAGATTATTGTATATTTTTATTGAGCTATAACGGACACTGCCTTCCCTGTATTAACCCGTTATATCGAGGTTTTAGTGTAATGTCAAATTATATTGACCTATTGCTCTGCGGTTGTGTGAAGCGAATAAGTAGCTTTCTTTATTTTCGTTTTAATAAGTTGTATTTAGTTGTAACTTTGGACAATAAACGACTATTTATTTACACCGCTGGCACGTTAATTAGCACACCCTTACAAATTCAAATAATACTATCCATATATCGAACTATAACGGCATTTTAACATAATTTTTGATTTGTTTGTATTGACTTATACTGTATCGTTTGTAATGAATTTGTTGTAGTAACCTTTTATCGCTGCGTAAATTGTTATACGTCTTTTTTCGCAAATATGTTTACTATAAATTAGCATTTTAATTACTACACCTTTGACATTGGCAATGTCTGATTCGTATAAAGTTCGTATTGATAGTTGAATTTGATTTAAAAGCAGTATAAATGTCAGTTAAGTCAATTTAAACGAAAATTGTTTAAACATCATTGAGTTGTTTAAGATGTTTGAGAAAGAAAAAAATATAAGTAAAATTGGCCGATCTATTGGGAGTTCGCGTAAAAAAGTTCAAAATGCACTCAAGCATTATCGAAATAATAAAAGTTTTTCTAATCAAAAATGATCAAGACGCAGAAAAACCGGAAAAACGGAAGATGCCCTAATTGTCCGACAGGTGCTCAAAGATCCTTCCGTTACTTCTTCACAGATAAGAGCCAGAATGTAGCAGGAACATGATGTCAACTTGCAAGTAGGACTATCAGACAACGACTTCTGGAAAACAATCTCCGGGGATGCTAAAGTTTAAAAAAAATCGAAGGTAACCGTAAAAAGCGCTTGGAATTTGTAAAAAGCCATATTGAATCTCTTCCCTTTTTCTGGAATTGAGTAATTTGGAGCGACTAATCTAAATTCAATCTATACAGACCTGATGGGAGATGTTACGTGCGACGTCCTTCAAATAAACAGTTAGAGCCAAAGTACACGACAAAGACAGTGAAATTGTTTCGATTTTATGCACTTTTAACTAGATGCAGTACGGTGTACTAATTAGCGTGTCACCCCTGTATTGAGCTACTACATGAGGTTATGCAACTGGTAACCTTTTTTTGTTTTAATACCCACCTTTTTACTCCACATTCTAAAAGCGTACAATCATAAGTACTGACCATCAGAACTATTCTATTATCATGCCAGCTTGTGATGGTTAGTTTATTGGAACCATCTGTACAATAGTCATAGACACCTCTGTCCTTTTCTACCACTTTTGAAGGCATTATGGGACACTTTTCAATTCCATTTTATTTGATAGTTCCCGTAGATCCATATCTTTTTCCTGTAAATGATTCAGTACAGCAGACCCTCCTACACCAAATGCCGGTTCCTTTATACGTCGCATTATCTTCTTTATCAGCTGAAGTACGAGCTGCATTTTCTCTCGTCCGTTTTTTTCATATTAATATTTTAAAAATTGTATTTCCCCGTGCTTACCAAAGTATGGAACCATACTCTCATCAACACTTAGCTATATTCTACATCTAGGAACAACACAATAGACAGATAATAGTAATATGGCCAAAAAACACTTTATTTCTTCAATGGAATCTCGGAAATTAAGTTCACCTTTTTGTTGTGCATATAACGTCGTCATTTCTGCCAAAAATGATATAACACTATCACCGTTTATATTCAATCTGATCCTGTTTTTGTGGAGTCTGATTTCCCCGATCATAGTCTTTGTTTGTCAGTGGAGAGCTTCAGCTTGGAGGAGATTGAGGATGCGTTGAAGCGTACAAAGAATACTCTTACTGCTGGAGCTTTTTACTGAAGGACTGTGCTTCGATTCTGGCCGCCCCATTGCTTTCGATTTTCAATCTGGTCCTGTCTACTTCTACCTTTCCGTCGTTATGGAAAGAGTCATACGTCTGTCCAATTTTGAAGAAGGGCAACCCTGCTGAGATTGTGAATTACAGGCCTATATCGCTGCTGTGTGGTTTCTCGAAGACTTTTGAAAACGTTCTTTTCAAGCACATCTCATATCATTTAAACAAGTACATAAGCCCAGTCCAACACGGATTTGTTTGTGGTCGATCCACTGTCACCAATCTGACATGCTTCGCCCAATTTGTTGCTGATGTAATCGACGCTAGAGGGCAGGTAGATGCTGTGTATCTCGACTTTCGGAAGGCGTTTGATCAGCTGGATCACTTTATCTTATTGAAAAAGCTGAGTAACTTTGGATTAAGTGCCCCTCTGTTGTCGTTAATGAAATCTTATTTGCTAGGTCGGCAGCAATTTGTTAATTACGGCGGCTTCACTTCCAGAGGATTTTCTCCAACTTCAGGGGTTCCCCAGAGATCCAACCTCGGTCCATTGCTGTTCCTGGCTTTTATTAATGACATAACCGAGATCTTGGATTGTGAGAAGCTGCTATTCGCTGATGATTTGAAGTTATTCTCGGCTGTTGGGGAACTCGGCGATTGTGAACGCTTGCAGGAAAACCTGATTCGTGTTAAGCGTTGGTGCCTTAGCAACTGTCCATCACTTAATATTTCTAAATGTTTTACCATGACATTTTCTAAAAAATTTAACACAATTGACTGTGCATATTACTTGGCCAATCAACCGTTGATGTCCGAACGTAAGTGCTCTGACCTTGGGGTGCTGTTTGACAGTGGACTGACTTTTAACGAACACATTCTTAACTTAGTTGCTAATTGTTATAAAATTTACGGGTTTATTGTTCGGAACTGTAAGGGTATATTTTGCGCTGATTAGATCGCGGTTAGAGTATGCGGTAATTGTTTGGTATCCGTTCTATCAGTTTTACGCGAATGCGCTTGAATCTATACAAAAGACATTTTTAAAGTACCTATGCTTTCGACTGGATCGTGTTTACCCGCCTAGGGGTGCAGATTACGCGTTTCTCCTTTCGCGGTTTGGTTTTCTTTCACTACAACAGCGCAGAGTTGTTTACATAGTTAAATTTATTCATAAACTGTTGCATTATGATATCGATTGCGGCTGGTTGTTGGAAAGGTTATCCTTTCTTGTACCACGTCTCAACGCACGCTGTCCCCACACGTTCTATAATTGCCGTAGTAATAGTAACACTTTACGAAAATCTCCTGTCTCGTTAATGTCCGATTACGGCAATCGAGTTTCGCCGCATTGCGATATGTTTTTTGATTCCTTGAACACGGTGGTTGCAGTAACTTTGGATCATTTCGGCATGCAGTAGATTGTTAGTAGTTATGATTACGATTAGTTTATTATGTTATATTAGTTTGTATTTTTGCTTATAGCTATATCTTCTTCATTTAGTTAATTTAAATATTGTGATGTTACATTTTTTTTTCCTGTAACTGGGTGGTACCTGTGGGAAATAAAGTCCTATTATTATTATTATCATCGAGAAAAAGCACAAAGCATTCCACCGGATTAGCAGGAATCGGAAATAAGATCGGATTTTTCCAGTTTTTTCTTTTCGGTAACTTCTTTTGTATTTCTGACAAAGTTTCGTTGTCACTATTTGACTCCTTGTCAGTGTCGCTATCACCAATTAGTTATTGATCAATTAGTCGTTGTAGAAGTCTGTATTGCCGCTATCTTCTGCACTTTCAGCACCATCATTTGGAGGAGTGATAAAAACATCAGCGGCCCAAAAATCCTCGTCTTCTATTACTTGAATGAGTTCTGCAGTTGTGAGGGGTCTAAAATTATTAAAAATCTTTATGGACCCGTTTAGCCCATACTTCCAATATTGGAACTTTTTGGAAAAAGTGTTTTTTTTTTGTACTTATCGTATTTGTCACTATAGATGATCACACATTTAACAATTAACAACACATTTAAATTGTTAGGGCAATAAACACAACGTAAAATAATAAATTTCCAACTTTTTTTTCGTTAAAGGCACAATAATTCGTCAAACAATCACTCTCACTAATCAACATGTTTACTGGAAACGTGTTGCTACCTGCAAAATCACGTCAAACAACAAAGCGTGGGGGGAAGAAAAATAGGAGTGTTTCATTATTGGAACTGTGGGCATAAACGGGTTAAAGTTAATTAATTAAAACTTATCTTTATTTATTTATCGAAAATCTTATTTAAATCGACAAATTAAGAACGTTTATTTCACGAAGTTTTTTTCTTTTTTTGAAAGCCTTCAAATTTCATACTAAGTAAAGGATTGCGTTTCTTAGCTTGATATTTACTTGAAGAACTCTCCCCAATTTTTTTAAACACTCCTTTCCGTTTCCTCTTTTTCCCCACACCCGCTAAATTTTTTAAAGTTGGGGGAACGATATAATCGGGAACATCGGCTAAATGCTGCTGAATTCGAACTGTGTGTAAAGCTTTATCGTGGCGTAACACTTTTAAATCGTTCGGGTTATCCTCGAAATAACTTTTTAATTTTTTGCAATTAAATATTTCTTGTTTAATCTCTTTCAAGCGAGCCTCTCGGACTGCTATTCTTGTCACGGCGCGCCACGCATCTTGCGCGCGATATTTAAAAGGTTCAACTTCCTCTAATTTAAATTGATACTTTTTAAAAACTGATTCTTCGGTGTTGTGCCCCGTTTTTAAACATTTCTCAACATCTTCATGTAACCCTTGTTCTTTTATGCTAACAAACGATAAAACACTTCCTTGATTATTCCCTCTTGCGGTTCTTCCAGCTCTATGGACGTAAGATTGAGTATCGAGAGGAAAATCGAAGTTAATAACATTTGCAACGAATTGAAAATCGATTCCTCGCGAAACCCCGCTTTCTTTATCTTTCCTCCTTTTCGATTTTTTACGATCAACAAATTCACCAGGTTGTTCTAAAGCTTTCTCATCGGAAGCTACGATTATGTTATAAACACCTTGGTTGAATTGGTTCACGGAATGGCATCGAGTTTTAGCTGGAAGCTCGGAGTTTAAAACGCAAGTTGGAATTCCAAATTGCTCTAAATACAATTTTATTCTAAAAAAGAAAATTTTATTCATTTTTTTTAAACTTCGTGCGGGCGCGCTGTCATAAACTGTATGAGAATTTTCGTTTTTATAATATATCTCCTTACATTATGCATTTGAAAGGATTTAACGCTAAAGTATTCATGTAACTATGTATTTTGAATATGATGAAATAAAATATATTGACGTTGTCTTTATGGCAAAAAAAAGTTATAAAAGACAAAAAATTTACACATTAATTGCTGAGTTATAAGGCCGTATTTATATTATGGGATGTATTAAGGCAGCGTTTCTTAAACTGTGTTCTGCGTAGAACACTCAAGGGTTCCGTGAATCGTACGTGATATTTTTTACATAATATCAGCTTCAACGTCTAGTTGTTTTAAAAAAACATATTTCTGAACACAATGACACCGATACAAATCAAATCGCCCCAAAAGAAAATAAGCCAGTTATAAATGCTTGTACAAGTGCACTAAGTGTACTAAAAAACATAGGAGATATGATGAAAGTTATATATCCTTACGATTTATGAACAGTAATGCTAATCCGCAGTGCATTATATGCAGCAAAGTACTTCCAAATAGCTGTATGGCTCCAAGATGCGTCGACATTTGGAATCTGTTCATGAGGACCTTAAAGAAAAAAATGTTGAATTTTTCAAGCGAAAATGTGACGAACTTGTAAAGTTCAAACCACAAAAACGATTAATGAAAAAGCAACTGAGGCTTCTTACTTGGTCAGTTATCAAATAGCTCAACGCGGATAAGCCTACTCAATTGCGGAAAATCTTGTAAAACCTTGCGCTATGGAGATGGTAAAATGTATGTTAGATGAAAAATCAGCAGAAGAAATAGGTAAGATCCCACTATTGAATGAGACGATAGCTCAGCGCATCAGAAATGTAGCAACCAATACAGGGTCATCCACGACGACCGTCCATTAGAACTTTACAGGGTTCTGGCGAAAATAAAAATTTGAAAATTCAGATTTAAGTATTATCAATTGCGTTCTCTTCGACTAAAATATTTTCAGATATCTAACACTTCCGATTATACTGGAAGTCGCCACCTACTTTATTTTTTTAAATGGAACACCCTATATATTTTTACATATTTGGATTTATCTATTTACCAGCAGACATTTGTTCAAAAAATCAGAGAACACTCGATTTTTGGGATATCAATTTAGGATTCAGAACATGCTTAAGCAACATGATGGAGTATGTTTTGGTGCCGAGTACGGCTGTCTAGAACATTTGGTCACTTTACTATGGCATATTAACTTTTCGAAACTTGGAAGTACCATAACTTCATTTTTTTAAATGGCACCCCCCATATTTTATTACATAGTCGTCTTCGGTGTCTCATTTTACATCTTTTATATCCAATGTGTCCTATACCTAACATTTATAGTTTGGGAGATAATTAGAGCTTTTTGAAAAATTCACACATATATCGATATTTAACCTAGTGTGCCATGAATTAAGTGCCTAGTGTGACCTAGTGAATAACCAAATGAAGTGGGGGTTTGAAAATGTACAGACTTGTGATGTTTGATGCCAGCTTTTTAACTAAAGTATTTTCAGGTTCCGGGTACTTGTGGTTACACCAGAAGTGACAATTTTCATATTTCAAATGGAACACCCTGAGTTTTATTAAATTTTTCAATCAAAAATGTCAACTACAACGTTACTTTTTATAATTTATAAATCATCTACCTTGACCGCCGGAAAAAAAATTTTGTGTTGGGAATGTTCTTGTGATTATGTATTATCAGAGGATGAGTAAGGAAAGAGTAAACAGTTTGACATTTATTAAAGCTATGGTTTATTTCTGTTGGTGCGATGACTAGGTTACTTTTTGTAGTGATCTGACGTTTGGAATTTAGTAATGAGGATTATTTGAATCTGATAATAATTTATGGAGAGTGCAACCAAATAATTGCGAGTACGTGTCGGCTGCAACATACAAGTAGCCTAAAATTGAACAAAAATTTCAAAAATTTAATGAAATACAGGGTGTTCCATTTGAAATATGAAAATTGTCACCGCTTCCGGTGTAATCACAAGTACCCGGAACCTGAAAATATTTTAGTAAAAAGCTGGCATCAAACAACATCACAAGTCTGCAAATTTTCAAAAGGCCACTTCATATGGTTATTCACTAGGTCACACTAGGTATTCATGGCACACTAGGTTAAATATCGATATATGTGCGAATTTTTCAAAAAACCCTAATTATATCCCAAACTATAAATGTTAGGTATAGGACATATGGGATATAAAAGATGTAAAATGAGACACCGAACACAACTAAGTAATAAAATATGGGGGGTGCCATTTAAAAAAATTAAGTTATGGTACATCCAAATTTCGAAAAGTTAACGTGCCGTAGTAAAGTGACCAAACTTTCTAGACAGCCGTACTCGGCACCAAAACATACGCCGTCATATTGCTTACGTATGTTATGCATGGTATAACCGGAAGTGCTAGAAATCTGAAAATATTTTAGCCGAAGAGAACGCAATTAATAATACTTAAATCTGAATTTTCAAATGTTTGTTTTGGCCAGAACCCTCTAAAGTTCTAATGGACGTTCGTCGTGGATGACCCTGTATAAAGAATGAGCTTACTTTCGCCTGAAATCATGCAAATTTGCATTACAAATGGACGAATCTACCGATGTAGCTAGACTCGCAACATTAATTATCTTCTGTTATGCAAATCTCTACCAACACGTACTACTAAACCAGAAATATTTAGTCTCCTAAATTCTTTTCTTGAAGACAATGAAATACCATGAGACAACTGCATCGATATCTATTAATCTAGCTTATTAAAAATATCGCCAAAAACTGTTCTAGCACTCACTGTATGCTACATAGCCAGACACTTGCTGCAAAGAAATTATCCCCCACTTATAAGAGGGCTCTCGATGAGGTGGTCAAAATCATTAATTTCATAAAATCTCGGCCTCTAAATAATCGTTTATTCAATGTCTCTTCTGTTACATACTGAAGTCAGATGGTTGTCACGAAGAAAGATACTAACCCGTGTTGTTTAAACTAAGGGACGAAGTACGTGCTTTTTTTAGAATATAATTTTGAATTAAAAAATCGATTATTTGATAAAAATTGGCTGCTTAAAATTGCATGTTTAACCGATATTTTTACGAAGATCAATAATCATAATTTAACACTTCAGAGCAAACAGGTAAATGTATTTAATGCTACCGAAAAAGTTCTTGCTTTCAAGACAAAGATAGAATTTTGGGTAATTTGTGTGCGCTCCAAAGAATATGATAGCTTCCCAACTATAAAAGACTTTCTGGAAGAGGAAAAGATTGAAATAGGGCAGACATTTATTGAAGAAATTCTTCAACACCTGAAAGGTTTGAGTGAAGCTTTTAATGAATATTTTCCGAATGACAGACAGATTAAATATCAACAAGAACTGTGGATTAAAAACCCATTTATTATCAATACACGACCTTCAACCATGTCATCAAAAGAATATGACACTTTGATTGAAATGACATCTCATTCATAGGTGCAAGAAAAATTTAAATCAATGCCGTTAGTGCAATTTTGGTGCAGTTTGAAAGATGAATATCCTCAATTGTCGCAAAAGGGCGTGTTGGTACTTTTACCTACTTACGGCTTTTATATGCTGTACTATATATACAGGGTGTGTCAAATATCTGGAATATAGCCAATAACTTCGCCATTTGTGGTTTTAAAGAAAAATGGAAACACAAGGTTCTTTATTAATCATGGTGCATTTTATGGCGATACTTGGTTGTTTGTATTGTTTTTTGTTTCGTCGCTATGGCAACCAATATTGTTATTTTAAATGGGATGCATATATTTTTTTGCATGCTTTGATAGATGATAAGTGCCTCTATGCAATGAACATAACAAATCATATGGTTGTAAAAGAAAAAAATCGAGAAAAAATGCGTTTTTTGAAAGTCTTAAATCAGCTAATTACAATCAAAGTAGGCGCCGAAATAACGCCGTTGACAGCTTTAAATACTAAAAAAAACTACAGTTTCAACAATTATGAATAATTAATAATGTATGGTCATTGGTAACTGGCTTCGGCCATCAACTTTTTGGAAGGTTTTTAACACTTCCGGTGTTAAATCTTTTTTTTAATATTTTGGATACTGCGGATTGTGTAATTTGTGTATCCGGGTAAATATTGTTGAACAGTGTACAAACTTCACTTTAAGTGCGTTTTCTATCACCTGCACTGTATTATTAATATTTGGATTCTTTGTCGTTGGCTTAATTGCGCCATATTTATTTAAACTGTCAATTTTTTTACATTTAAAGCTGTCAACGGCGTTATTTCGGTGCCTACTTTGATTGTAATTTGCTGACTTAAGACTTTCAAAAAACGCATTTTTTCTCGATTTTTTTTAATACAACCATATGATTTGATATGTTCATCGCGTAGAGGGATTTATCTTCTATTAAAATATGTAAAAAAAACATATGCATCCCATTTAAAACAACAATGTTGGTTGCTATAGCAACGAAACAAAGAACAATCTAAACAAGCAAGAAAAACATCGCCAAAAAATGCGCCACAATTAATAAAGAGTTTTTTATTTGAAACATTTTTCTTTAAAACCACAAATGGAGAAGTTATTGGCTATATTCCAGACATTTGACACACCCTGTATGTATGAAATGGGATTCTCAGCTTATGTGTCGACAAAAAATAAATATCGCAACAAACTGGACGCCAAAAAGAGAATTCAAATTTCATCCATAAAGCCTAATATTAAGTATATCTGGGGTAATAAAAAGCAGCGCCACTCTTCCCATTAAACGTTATTTTAACAACTTTTGTATTAATTTTGGAAGTACTTTTCGAAGCAAATAAATATTATTTAAAATATCTTTAATTAGTAAATGATAAGTGATGAATGATTCTAGAAAGACCTAGAACTAGAATCATTCGGGTTTAGCCGCCTTGAGAGACGTGCGGCTAAAACCGAATGTTTCCAGTTATAGGTCTAGTGTTAGTTCTAGTTTTACACTAGCACTATCACTAGAACTAACACTAGACCCAGAATTAGAAACATTCGGGTTTAGCCATGCGTATCTTAAGACGGACCCTTTTCCAAGCAAAATTTTTCTTCTGCAAAACTCCCCTATGCCTATACTATTAAGCTATGTTGCATTTTATGTGGGACAGTGCAAGTGCACAGTAGCATATCGCGACTTATATGAAATTCCCGGTATTTAATTTGTAAATGTTGTTAGATTTCAAAAATTAATCGTGTTCATTTTATATTTTTAAACAATTGTTTAATATAAATTAAATATTTTTACTAAAATATATTACTATTTTTATTAAATTGATAGGGATCTGATGTGATAAAATTTATGACAAGCGCCCGCTCGTGTTATAAAACGAAGATTAAGATTCGAAGATTAATACTTACTTATAACATTTATCAACGGTATTAACAAAAATAATCGTTTTTCCCCTAACTAAATGCAATTTTAATAAAGCATAAAGTATCGTAGCCTTTTCTAATTCTTCGGCGGCTAAATGATAATGAGTTAATTGAGTCGTCGGGGCCAAATCGGGTTCTTCTAATTTTAAAGTAACGGGATTATGCAAAACCAAACTTTTCAAGCTTTTAACGTCTTCACTTAACGTAGCCGAGGCTAAAATAGCTTGATAAATTTTGGGTAAATATTTTAAAAGGTCTTTAATTTCATCTTCGTAACCAAACGAAAACACCAAATCAGCTTCGTCGATAACTAACATATCTAAAGACTCCTTTATGTTTAAATTTCCTGCTTTTATGTGTTGTAAAGCCCTAGCTGGTGTGCTTATAACAATATCAGGTTTTTCAACCAACATCGGCTTTTGAACTTGTAAATCGGCTTTTGGTGCTATATCGATACATCGTACTTCTCTTGAACATTTTATGGTTAAACTTTCAACGACTTTACAGATTTGTTCGCATAATTCTTTACTTGGAGCCAAAATTAATGCCTTGGTTTCTTGGTGGATCGTAGTATCTTTCGAGCTTAAAATTTTTTGGATTACAGGGAGCGAAAAAGCAGCTGTTTTTCCAGATCCAGTTCGAGCTCGAACTAAAACATCTTTTCCTTCTAGTAACAAAGGAATTGCTTTTTCTTGTATTAAAGTTGGAATTTGCCATCCTAATTTCGCTATTGCCTAATAATTTGACGTTTTTAAAAGTTAGGTTGGAATCTGCTATTTTTTACTTTACCTTTAATATTCGATCATCTATTTCCATTTCGTGGAAATTTAATATCTTTTCATCGTTTTCTTCGTCCATTTTACTTTATTCGTTATTAATATTTTATTTTATAAATAAAATTTATTCAATGTGTCAAAAATTTGAGGTTAGGATATAACATACCCCTGGCACTTAATAGGAGCTAGGTTAACCATTGTGAACATAGTCACGAATGTTATTGTTAGTATAGAACCGACGCATTGATGGCGCTAGTGTTCGTTATATCGTTACCAACTTCAGGGGCGACTTAGGAAAGCTTTGTTTTGTTGACAATGACAGTTTGTTGGTGTAAGTTGATGTTTAAGAATTTTGTAAGTTTTCGGTGTTTTTTAAGTAATTTGTTACTATGTATTTTATTAAGGATGTTATTTTCCGAAGTTTTACTTATGGTAAGTACATTTAATTTAAGAGTTTTCTTTTTTTATAAATGTAACTTAAAAATGACAAATGTGTAGGTACATCTTTTTTAATAGAAAATTAGTGGAAGGAATTACGCTACGGATGAATGCAGAGAACGGTGTGGAACTTTTTACCGATTTCCAAACCTAAAACTATCCACAAATATTTTAACTAAGTGGATGGGAAGAATTATGGCAATATGAAGACATGAGAATTTACAGAAATGTTCATGGTGGAAAGCATTTCTCTAAGGAACATGTTGGATGGAATAGTAATAAGGAATAATAGTATGTTCTAGTTTTGCCGATGGTATGACAAGAGATTATGAGTTTATATATATATTTTATATATTATAAACATTATACATAGGTCTGTACCTACAGGCTTATACATGCATGTTATATATTATATATAATTAAATAAATGTTATAATATAATAATATACCATAATTATAATACTTATTATACTTATAACTTTTTATTTATTTAATTTCTGTGTTAGATAAAATACCATAGTAACATATTGTAAGCAATTTTGTTGGATCTTTATATATACAGCAATTAACCTTTGTGTAACATCAAATCAATGTTAAAATTTTAATATGACTGTTGTAACAATTGTACTTATACATTAAATTTTTATTTTATGAACGTTTTAGGATGAACCGATAGTCAGAATGTGATAAAGGTTTCAAATTGGAAACGAATTAGGAAAAATAACAAAAAAATAAAATAAGAGTATTGAATACTGTTAATACTAATAATAAACGTCTTTATTCAACATAAATTATAATGCAAAATAGAACATAAAGTGTCTATTCCAAATTACAGTGCACATATCTGAATTAATGTGAATTTTTCTGATATTGTTAACATTTCCAACTATTGTAATTGTAAATTTCAATTATTTTATTTATTATTATTTCTGTTTAAAACTTTATAACTAGAAAACTTTTTCTTTATTATCTAAGATTGATTTATTGTCTAAGTTTTAAGTTTTTTACTGTTCAAAACTGTACTTTTGTTTTACAACATTCAATATTTAAATAAAATTTTTAAGTATACAACATACACTTCTTAATTGCCCCAAAATCAAAAAATTATCTGAAAAGTTTTTTTAGAATAAAAAATATGTCACAGTTGAAATTGGCGGTATTTGATATTAGTATGGAATCAAGCATTTGGTGGCGCTAGTGCTGAGCGACAAAAATTCAACGCTAATGTCACATCTATACATTATCTATGGGATATAACACGCTTTTGCTTTTAAATTGTCACCGCCATCTATCAGATAAAAATTAAATTATTAATAATTAATTTTTTTTTAACTTTAAACATTATAAATTAAATTAGTTGAAACAATTTATTGTTTAAATTTAATTTTTTTTTTGATTTGGTAATTTAATTTTTTGTTAATAATTAAAATTAAACTATATAAAAATATTGATTGTGACGTTTGGGTTGCCTATATACCATATTTTGGAGACCATCCCATAAAATATCATCACAATTTGATTGCTTTTAGAAGTAATATCAAATATAATTAGCCGCAATCAGCCGCAATATGGTTTAATCCAATATCGAGATCGATGACGAGATCGAAAAATAGGTGGAGACTTGAGATGTGTATCAAAAAGTCACGAATAAAACCGTCGCGGCTAAATCCGAAGATTTCTAGATTTAGGTCTAGTGTTAGTTCTAGCTTTACTTTAACTATCACTACAACTAACACAAGGCCTCCAACTAAAATCATTCGTGTTTAGGTGCATGTCTCTCAAGACGGCTAAACCCGAATGATTCTTGTTCTAGGTGTTGTGTTAGTTCTAGTGATAGTGCCAGTGTAAAACTAGAACTAACACAAGACCTAGAACTAGAATCATTCGGGTTTAGCCGCACGTCTCTATAGAAGGCTAAACCCGAAGTATAAGTATAACCCCATAAGTTTTACACTGGCACTATCACTAGAACTAACACAAGACCTAGAACTAGAATCATTCGGGTTTAGCCGCACGTCTCTCAAGACGGCTAAACCCGAATGATTCTAGCTCTAGATCTTGTGTTAGTTCTACTAATAGTGTAAAATAAGAACTAACACTAGACCTAAAACTAGAAACGTTCGAGTTTAGCCGCACGTCTCTATAGAAGGCTAAACCCGAATGATTCTAGTTCTAGGTCTTGTGTTAGTTCTAGTGATAGTGCCAGTGTAAAACTAAAACGAACACAAGACCTAGAACTAGAATTATTCGGGTTTAGCCGCACGTCTTTCAAGACGGCAAAACTCGAATGATTCTAGTTCTAGGTCTTGTGTTAGTTCTACTAATAGTGTAAAACTAGAACTAACACTAGACCTAAAACTAGAAACGTTCGAGGTTAGCCGCACGTTTCTCAAGACGGCTAAACCCGAATGATTCTAGTTCTAGGTCCTCAGACGCACGGCTAAACTCGAAACTTTCTAGTTCTAGGTCTAGTGTTAGTTCTAGTTTTAGTTCAATAAAAATATACAACATAATGATATCTAATACTAACTAGCGCTACCTAACATTGTCTCTAGAACTAACATTTGACCCAGAACTAGAAATAACCTGGTTTAGCCGCCTTAAGAGATGCATGGCTAAACCGATCCCACATTTAAAAACAAGTTTTAGAACTTTTAACAAAATAATGTTTAATTTTACGTGTACCGAATATTGGTGAATAAAATCATCAGTGCTGATTTTATTGCTTATTAAGTATATTTCTAGTCTTCTAAAAATTATTATTGTTTGATGATTTTCTTTCCATTTTATGTCTAATAAATAAAATTCGTTTTTGCACTTAAATGGATTTTTATTTAAATTTTCTCTCAACCGGTACAAATATTCTTATGTAATTAAAATCTTATTCTTATGTAAATCTTAAATTTACATAAGAATATGTGTATCAATGTAGGTAATCTCCTGAAGATGCTGTAAATATATAACGAAACCGGTTGAGAGAAAATTTAAATAAAAATCCATTTAAGTGCATAAGGGCACAAATATACTGAGAAATTCCAGACAAGGGAACAACAGTATATTTTCCTTAAATTCACGTAATCTTGTAAACATACTAAGCTTTTCTATTTTTTGCAATTTCTGTTAGTTAACAGTTGTCCAATACATTCACATGTGACATTTTTACGTATTTTGTGAATATCCCTGCCAAATAATACAATGAGGCTTTAGCTTGGTTATCCAGATTTTCAGTATGGCTATGAGGTCCTTGTGCCTGAAGCATGTAGACATCTTGGATGCAGTTATTATTTATCCACCATGTTTCGTTTTCGTCTTCATTATCAGCTTTACCTGATTCTTGTTGTTGTTGATGTTGTTTGATTGATAATGTTCGGCTATAGTGAACCAAATAATTTGAATGTTTCAAGTCCTTTTGAAATTGTGAAAGAGAAACTAGTCTCATCGACGTTTTGAATTCTTTTGCGTCTGGTGTTGCTCGGCGGCTTCTAATCAACAAAAGCAAGTTGTCTATGGAATCTTGTATAAGCCTGCTTAAGAATACATAATTTTAAACCATTTGTGGATAAGCCGTAAAAACTATGTTTTTATCAAAAACATTTTAGTTAATATAGTAACTTACTGCTTCAACTAAAAAGAGGAGCCCTAGCCTGGTACACCGATGCTTCAAAAACAGTAAGATCTGGAGTAGGGATGGGCATCAGTGGACCAAATAGCCACATCAAATTGCCCCTCAGCTCGGACTTAACAATTTTCCAAGCAGAAGTTCTTGCTATAAACTTCTGCACCGCTTTGAACCTACAGAAGGGACAAAAAGGTGCATCCATAAACATTTTCACAGACAGTCGGGCCGCCTTAAAGGCAATTCAGGCCTACACGTGTGGCTCCGCACTGATCAGAGAGTGCACCAACAACCTGAGAGGACTCGCTAGGGGCAATGATGTTACCCTATGGTGGGTTCCAGGTCACAGCAACATTGAGGGCAATGAGAAGGCCGACAAGCTGGCCAAAGAGGCAGCAAACACGCCCTTCATTGGACCCCAACCTGGATGTGGACTACAAAAAAGCCACCTAAAAGAAATAATCAACAACTGGGAGGCTTCAAAGATAGCCTTACGCTGGAAAGAACTTCCAGGTCACAGACAAGCGAAGAGTATGATAACTCCGTCGCAAAACAAAACCAAAGAGGTTTTATGCCTCAGCAAAGGGGATCTAAGAACGCTCTGAGGCTACCTAACCGGCCATGTGCCCCTAAAATACCACCTCTTCCACATTGGACAAGCTGAGGATCAAACTTGTCGACTATGCAACGACGAGTCAGAAACTGCTGAACATATACTGTGCAATTGCGTCGCCAGAGGCCGTCTAAGGCACAACGTCTTCGGCAAAACTCCCCTGTTACCTACCGACATAAAGGTTCAAGACCTCAGGACAATACTAAGGTTCATTAAGGACCTACATTTGCCCTAAACCTTTGGAGGGCTAAAGTTACAATAGATCTTATAGGTCGCGGTAACGAGAGGGGCCGCCCACCTCAGTCCGGCAGCAATAATAATAATAATAATAACTTACTGCTGCTGCATTATTTGAATATAGCAATGCACAACTCAAATAAACATTCATTTTCTCGAAATGTATAGAATGTACAACGTTTTCTTTTCATTTAGGGAGCAACTTTAAAACATCGGTCCAATGTAAAAACTTAATGAAAGTTTAATGAAATAAACTAATGAAGCATTTAAACGGGTGGGACCGTACCCCGAGCTATCATCTCGCCAAGGAATTGTTAAAATATCCTTCAGCCGCAACAGCCCAGTTCTTCGTAGGGCTTGGTAAAAGAGCCCTTCGCACTGCCACAGGTCTCCTCACGGGACACTGTAAGGTAAATAAGCACCTTCAAAACATGAAGCTTGCTGACTCCCCTCTCTGTCGAGCCTGTGAACAGGATGACGAGACGGTTAAACACATCTTGTGTGATTGCTCCTCTTTGACCGACCTCAAAATGAGGGCCTTCGGGGAGGAATGGCCAACCACAGATGACATCAGGAATGCACCTCTAGGAGCTGTCCTAGCCTTTAGCAAATCCTTAGGCTGGTTGATGTGACCAGAGTGTGTAATGGGAGGATGCACAAGGGGCCCAATGGGGCCTAAGTGTGGCGTGCGGTTTTGCATGCACTCCCCAATCCATACATACATACAAACTAATGAAGCAATTTCCTCCATTTACAACTCCGAAGACAACAAGACGGCATTATTACAAGTGTAATTTTTTTGTAAACAAGCAGTAACATACACTGACAAGCTATCAAACCGCCAGTTTGGCTCGAATAGTTTAAAAATTTCATGCCAGATCACTTTAGTGATCTACTTAGGGACTTTAACGCTTTTAAATTATCACCGCCATCTATTAGATAAAAATTAAATTATTAATAATTAATTTATTTATTTTTAATTTAAACGTTATAAATTAAATGAATTGAAAGAATTTATTGTTTAAATTATTTTGCTAATTTAAGTGCTTGTTAATAATAAAACTTAAATTAAATAAAATAGTGATTGTGACGTTTGGGTTGCCTATATACCAGATATTTCGATACCACCCCTATAAAATATCATCATCACATTTTTATTGCTTTTCGAGTAATATCAAATATAATTAGCCGCAATACGGTATAATCTAATATCAGGATCGATGACGTGGTGGAAAAATAGGTGGAGACTTGAGATGTGTATCAAAAAATCATGAATAAAACATGAATTCTAGCTGGGGATGAATAAATTAAGCTCTGGTGGTCGTCGAGTTTAGTTTAAGTGGGATATTTAATAAAATAATAAGCCACGTTTAACGACTCGTTTAAAAATAAACCAGGAGAAATGCATTTTCTTATAATTTAATTTATTAATTAATAGATAACAACTTTCTATCCGATTCTAAAGTAAACAAACTAAGCAAGTTAGCAAAAAAAAAATCGTGATCACATTCGGTTTTACGATGAGTTTACCTGAAAGCTCCTACTAAAACCCACCGAGGAAGAATGAAAAAGGTCTGAAAACCGACTTCCTTCGTTATCCCGAAACGAAACGAACGCTGCCGATGGTGGAGCCGGGATCCCTGCCGGGCAGTAGTCGGTCCGGGTCGCTCCGGGACTCCGCCAAAATACGGACTCCAATTTAATCGAACGCTAACACAACCAGCAGAATACCACCGTTTAAAAAACCATCATTTCAAAAGTATTAAATGAATGAAACTTTCATCGAACCAACCGTTGAAATCGTTTCTCGAAAACTTCCGGGTATTTTTCGCGGTTTCGCTAAGATTTTTTCCTTTTTTTGATTTAAGACACGGATTTGTCCGTGAAAAGTGACAGATCCTGGCTAGGACAAAAAGGATGAGATAAGAAATATTTTCCTATGGATTCGAGGAAAAAATAGGAAAAATAATTCGAACTATTTGGGGGGATTTTTTTGTGGGGGGTGGGTTTGGTTGTTTTTTTGGGAAAAGTGAAGAATTATGGCTACGCCATCGGATAGTCCAATTGAAGAGGTTGTTTATGAAATCGAGCCAAGTAGAGTACCGAAACCGATTCCAGTTGCTTTAGAAGATTTGTGCAGATTGACCAAATTTACTAGACAAGAAATTAGGATTATGTATAGAGGATTTAAATCGGTGAGTATTCTTTTATAATGTTCATTAGTTTATGTAGTTTTCATTTATCTAGATAATGTATACATTTTAGAAATTAAACGTAACTTGTTGAGTTAGATATCATTTGTGTTGACGACTCATTGTAGTTGATCAAGACGTTTGAATCTAAAAATGCTAAATTGAAATCTTTGGGGGGATGTCTTGACCTCTCGAGTTAAGTCTATCGGGAATTCCTGAGAAAAGGAACTTTGCTCTACACTATCTAAAATCGGGGAGGTTTTAAATTCTTCAATGCGACATTGATGTCATTCAATTCTTTTCGTCTCGTCTGGTTGATTCAATTCAGAAAAGTATTGTAAGTTCTTCTCCCGTAAACTACGGGATCAAGTTGTAACATTTATTTCTAAATCAATGGGAGCAAACCTGAATGAATCAATTTTTAATGGGGAGATATTTTGGGGCGTCTATATTATTTATAAGATAGAAACTCTGGATTCTCTTCAACTCGATCGATGGGAGTCCTTATAGCCACAAATACAGGAATAGACGTGTGTGTTTCGAGTTGATATTCCACCCTGTGATCCTTTGCATTTGTCAGTGTTTCTTCGGCGATTGCACTTCGTAGGTGACCAGAATTATAATGTGTCTTTTACAAGTTAATATTTTGAACTTTATATTTCTTACAATTCGTCATATTCGGGTGGTATCTTCTTTCTTACTATAATCTTACTCAATTTAATTGTTACACATCCCATTATAAATAATTGATTCCGCACTTGACCTTGAGTAAAAGATGTGTTGTAATTCTTTGTATCGGTAAAAAAATAATTAAATAATAAATTTTATTTTAGTTTTATTATTTTACACCAGACGGCGACGTCCAGTCTATCCGGGAATTTCATATAATGCGTAATATATGAATGCAGTAACCATACTTACTAAACTATTATGCACTTGCACTATCTCACATAAAATGCAACATAGCTTAATAAAGGGTGTCTCAATAAGTCTAGAACTAGAATCGTTCGTGTTTAGCCGCACGTCTCTCAAGACGGCTAAACCCGAATGATTTGAGTTCTAGGCCTTGTGTTAGTTCTAGTGATAGTGCTAGTGTAAAACTAGAACTAACACTAGACCTAGAAGTAGAAACGTTCAGGTTTAGACGGCTGAACTCGAAACTTTCTAGTACTAGATCTAGTGTTAGTTCTAGTTTTAGTTCAATAAAAATATACAACATAATGATATCTAATGCTAACTAGCGCTACCTAACACTGTCACTCCAATTAGCCTAACTTCATTTCTCCTCTAAGGGATGGAAAAAGTAATCGATCAATACCTTAGGAATGGAGTGCTTGTCACTAATCCACTCCAGCCTAGCCAACAAGCTTACCAGAAAACAAAATCAACAATTACTGCTCTCCATGCTTTGACTAGCACTTTAGAGCAGGCAACTGCAACTAACGAGATAGCCCTATGTGCTTTCATAGACATAGAGGGTGCGTTTGATAACACCTCCTATGAATCCATAGAGAAGGCTCTAAATGTAAAAGATATAGACGGATGTCGACAATCAAATGGTGTATAGCCATGTTGAAAAGTCGGCAGATCACAGCCAGTCTGGGAGGCGAATCGCTGACTATAAAGGCACTAAGAGGATATCCCCAAGGGGGAGTGCTATCACCTCTATTGTGGTACCTGGTAGTCGATGACTTGATGAACACCCTAACAAAAAAACGAATTCAAGATTCAGGGGTATGCTGACTCGGAGAAGGAAGCTACAAATAAAAGCACCCTCCATTGAAAGCAGAACTATCAACCTCAAAATAGAAGTTAAATACCTAGGGGTAATACTAGATAGTAAACTTATCTGGAACTCACACTTAGATAAGGTGAGGAAAAAGGCCATCATGACAAACCAGATCTGCGAAGATCCAGAACCACGAATGCTCATTGGGTCTATGTAGCAATAATCAGACCCATGGTCGCCTACGCCTCATTGGTTTGGTGGCCAAAATCAAAATATAAGACAGCTGAAGCCCTACTCAGAAATAGTTTCTGCACTCAAGTTGATGCAGGGCAACCTCAGAGGACACCTCGAAATCCTCAAGGATCCATGTCTAAATCACCTGATTGAAATTGAAACGGACCTTATACCGACAGAATACAATTTCAACCAGCCGTAGAAGGTCATATTTAGAAGCAGGGATGATTGGGCGAAGGGAGAGCCTCAACTATAAAGAGGAGCCCTAGCCTGGTACACCGATGCTTCAAAGACAGTTAGATCCGGAGGAGGTATGGGCAGCAACGGACCAAACAGCCACTCAGTTCGAACATAACAATTTTCCAAACAGAAGTTCTTGCTATAAACTTTTGCACCGCTTTGAACCTACAGAAAGGACAGAAAGGTGCATCCATAAACATTTTGTGGTTTAGCCGCACGTCTCTCAAGACGGCTAAACCCGAATGATTCTAGTTCTTGTGTTAGTTCTAGTGATAGTGCTAGTATAAAACTAGAACTAACACTAGACCTAGAACTAGAAAGTTTCAGATTTAGCCATGCGTCCTCAGACGAAACGTTCTAGTTCTAAGCCCACTGTTATTTCTAGTTTTAGTTCAATAAAAATTTGCATCACAATGATATCTAATGCTAACTAGCACTATCACTATCATTACACCTAGAGGTAGAAATATTCAGATTTAGTCGTTTTAAGAGGCTCACGGCTAAATGGACTGTTTCTAGTTCTAGGTCTAGTGCAAGTGTTAGTCTAGTTTTATTTATTATTCAGCGCTAGATTGTTGTATATTTTTATTAAGCTATAATAAGGATGTCCGGAAATGACGTATATAACGCAAGACCGCAAGTACCTTGACCAAAAATATGATGATTTAACTTAACTTATCTATATACAAAATTACTTAGTGCCGGTTGTACAATATAGCGATAAACTTCCCGACAGTGTTATCTGGCAGATAAGTTAGTTTGTACTGTATTACAATGTACGGATATTTTTGTCGGTGAGATTATCGGCAGGATAACTTATCGGGTACTCAGCGGTGCCGATAAGACACTTATCCGGCAGATATTTATGGTTACCAAGGTTTTTATATAAAAACTTTGTATGATTACTGCATAGGTTAACCTCTAACATTAAACGTTAACCTTATATGTACGATATGTCAGTGAAAATTTTTTTAAACAATTTATATTGTCAAAGTCATAATTCAAACTTCAAAGAAAGACGTTGGCGTTACCATTCTACGGCATAAATCACTAGATATGGGGAAAAACTACTACCAACCGACTCTTGTTTCGCTGATAGCAATCCTACCGACAAAAACAGTTTGTACAACAGCGAATATCTTTATCCTCCTGATAAGTTTATCGGGCGGATAGATATCAGGTA
This sequence comes from Onthophagus taurus, assembly GCF_036711975.1. Taxonomy (NCBI): domain Eukaryota; kingdom Metazoa; phylum Arthropoda; class Insecta; order Coleoptera; family Scarabaeidae; genus Onthophagus; species Onthophagus taurus. The sequence goes on along the minus strand of NC_091968.1, from coordinate 1,587,286 downwards.
GATTTATCGGTATATTGTACAACCGGCCCTTAGTTTAGCTGCTAGAGGACTTTAAAAATAATATGTTTTTAAGTTTTTTTTTAAATAAGTCAAAAAATCCTCGATGGATTTTATTCATTTTTTGGTCATGCATTTATATCAGTAGACAACAGCTATTTGTAGAATAAACACGAATTTGGAAAATTATAGGGTGTTTAAAAACTTTGTTACAATTAATTATGTATCCATATCTTTTTCACCCCCTGTATAAACACTACCATTTTTTCTTTTTGAATAGTTACTTTGATTTAGAAACTGTTTTCTCTCTTACAAAAGTTCAGTTGGGTGAACGGTTTAGCCACAAAAAAATATTTTGTAAATCCTCACAAGCGCGAATGAGTGATGCAAGGTAACCAAAAACCCTAATAACGTTTTTTTAATAGTTGGCTACTATCTGTGCAAAAAATCAAGGCCCCTCCATTTAGAGATCGATATCTTCGTAACCGTTCGATGGAAAAAATTGCGGTAAAGTTTATTGTAATCAGTGAACATTTCTGCGTATCACATGTTAATTTGGAAATTTTCGGGTCCGCGGTTTTTCTTTTATCGCGAGTTAAGTGAAAAAAGTACACGATTTTTGAGAGTGCCAGTAACTTTGTCTACTTTGCGATTTTTTTTCTCCAAAACTATTTGACGAAAAAATTTTAAATTTGAACTGGTGGTAAACCGCTGTGTTCTTAATGTGGGGTATATTTTATTTTTTCGATATTCCATATTATAGATTCGCGGAAAATCGCGGTTTAGTAGGATGCGGTTATTTCGAAAACGACCTGGCGGATTTCAACGGCGGTTTTTACTAAAATATGTCAAATAATGTTGGTTCTCGGATTTCGTTATCAGTTTTTCAAAATTAGGGCTCCCTAATTTTTTAAGAGCTATTTAGTGGAATTACAAATAAAAGAGAAACAGAAATAAGCTCTGCGGGGAGAGGAGGGTTCCGTCCAATCGGAACAGTTGGTGCGTCCCAGACAGTACGTCGCGCCTTATCTTACCTACATAAAGAAATAAGGCGCGACGTCCTCTCTGGGACGTACCATCTATTCCGATTGGACGAAACCCCCGTACAATAGTTTTCGAGAAAAAAAATCGCAAATTTCACAAAGTTGCCGATGCCGTAAAAAATCGGGTACTTTTTTCATTTAACTCGCTATAAAAAGAAAACCGTGGATCCGAAAATTTTCAAATTAACGCATGTTACGTAGAAATGCTCAGTGATTACAACAAACTTTGTCGCAATTTTTTTTTATCGAACGGTTGCGAAGATATCGATCTCTAAAGTGAGGGGCCTTGACTTTTTGCACGGGTAGTAGGTATAATTAATTTTAAAAACAAAAACAGTTTGTCACTTAAACTTGATAGCAGTATTCGTATTTTTCGTTTAGCGTTTTATCTTAGATTCATCATGAATTTTCAAAGCCTTCTAGTAACTAAACTAAGCAATTTTGTATATAGATAAATTTAATTAAATCATCATATTTTTGGTACACATTATTTCCGGACACTGTATATCGAAGTTTTACTGTAACGTCAAATTAAATTGACATGTTGCATTTTATGTGGGATAAAGTAAGTAGGTAAGCCCTGGTTTCTATGGAAATATATTTTTCCATAGAATTTCTATGGAAATATATTTTTGTATATTGCATCTTAAGTGAAATTCACTGTATAAAACAGACACCACCACCATCTTTTCCGATTGAACCGAATCCCACTCACCCCCAAGTCTTATTTGAGTTGTCTGGTTTCAATATCCCCTAAATCCATTTTTGGGCAAAAATGAGATATATACGCCATCTGTTAGAAAAAGTTGTTTTCTATAAAATACTCAATGATTTGTATTAAAAAACGCGCGAATTCCTTAAAAATTCAAATCAAATAGACAGCCTTTAGATATTAAAGAGAGCTACTTTCGATTTATTTTTAATACTTCCTTCAACATCGGCTTTGGATCTCCTAGCACCCATGTTTGCTCTAAGTGTCTTGAACTCCGGGAAAAAATTAAAAATGAAAAGGTTGCATCTATTAAAACAGTACTAACTACAGAATACCGAATACATAAGCTCAGGGCCAAAGCATTTTTTGAACAGCTAAAAGAGAAACGGGACGGCCTTCTGACAATTTCTTTTGATTGTCAGAAAAACTTGGTATTGCCCAAAATACCAGATCAAAGTACCTATTATAGTAGACAACTGTACATTTACAACTTCACTACTGTAGTGGGGCACTCACATGCTCCGTTAACAAAAGATAATGTTAAAATTTTCACGTGGACTGAAGATGAACATGCCAAGGGCGCCAACGAAATCGCAAGCTGCGTCTTTTACACTTTAAACAATAGTAACTTAGAGGGAATAGATACACTTCGATTGGTCGCCGATGGATGCGGCGGCCAAAATAAAAATACCATTATGATATGTATGTTGTTCAAATGGCTAAGCAGTATAAGCAGTTCTATTAGAACAATCGAGCTGGTATTCCCAGTGGTTGGGCACTCCTACATTCCACCTGACAGGGTTTTTGCTACTATCGAAAAAGAAATAAGAAAGAAAGAAGAAATTGTAATGCCAGAAGAATACATAAATATTTTTCAAGAACATGCTACTGTTTTTAAACTTGGAAAAGATGTTACCGATAGTGATTGGAAAGGTGCTGGTCAAAATGTAAGAGATATATTATACGACGTGGCAACAAAAACGCCATCACCATTCGAGGTGAGTTATCTTACCGTTCAGACACCGGAACATTCAAAGGAGTTTTTAGGAAAAACCAAACCGCCATGAATATCCAGCCAAAAGAAATTCCTACCGGAGTGAAACCAAAAGATCTGAAAATGAGAGATGTAAATAACTTGTTAAGCAAACATTATGGAAAGAACTGGAGAGCGGTAGAAAATTTGGCTTATTATAGAGATGTGTTGGGAAAATTTCAGAACAATAATATTCCTGGCGATTCTCGAGAAGACAGTGGGGACGAAGAGCCTAGTTTATGTGAATCAACCGAAAATATACCTGATGTTACAATTTAAGAGTTTTTTAAGTACAGTTTTTAAATAACATATCTTTCAAAAAATAAAGTTTCCTGTTATTAGCTACAAAGAGATTTGATTCACTTTCAATTCATGCCTAATCCATTTTGTTCAGATTCAAATGAGCCTTAATCCACAGTTTGGTAGCAAACGCAACCAAACACCATTTTTAAATCCACTTTGTGATTTTTATATCTATTTCAAAAGACGTGGTTATAGAATTTTTGAAACTTCAGTAAGTCTTCTAATAACAAATAAATTATGTTTGAATTATTAACGCCAAAATCATCCCAAAATACTTATTTGCCGTTTTCTCAAAATCGAAAAATTTGGACTTAAGGGTATTTGAAACCAAACAACTCATTTATGTTTCTTTTTAGTTTATTGTAAATCTTAATAATTGTTAAACCGTATTCCTCTCTTTTTTCTTCCCGTTTGCGCGTCGTTTGAAACTTTTTCGTCACATTTTTTATGAATACTTTAACATTAGTCATATTAAATTCTTCGTGGAGTTGATCATTCCGCAAATACCAGGGCGCGTTAACAGCTATTCGTAGAACATTTCTAATGTTAGTTACTATAAACCAACAAAGTATATTACATTTTAACGGAATTTTTCCTTGCTAATAATTGGGTATAAAAAAGCATAAAGCAACGATATCACCGCGGAACAAAATATGGCACACTGAAAGTTTTTCGTCAATAAATCTCACTAAAACTGAACTAATAACAATATTCTCCAAATGTAGCACCTCCCACAACAAATCCAAACTGTCCGTGAATTTATTTATCTTGGATCTTTAATCTCCAGTAATTTTCGGAAGATGGGTTTTATTAAATCTTTGCATGCGGCAGCACTTGGGCTTTTTCTTCATCAGATGAGCATTAATTTTCATCATACCCACATTCCTGGATCTTTACTATCCATATTATTTAGGAGATTTTGATGGCAACCACTTCGATGAAAATCCAGAACTCTCATGATGGAGCGAGTTAGCTTTTTGAGTCTCTTTTTAAAAGAGGATTTCGAGGTAGTTTCTTTTCACATCTCTTTTTTCCTTGCAAATAACATTTCTTGCACAAAATGATTCCTTTCATTGCATCTATATCTGTTATTTTTCAATGAAAATCGAATTTAATATTCAACAAAACGTTCTTTGATCACGTTCAAAACATGTCATTTTCGATCGTTTTATGAGTATTTTTGTTTTTATTATCATCTCAAAAATCAAAATAACGATCATTTTCTCGAAACGATCTCGTTTATAAACCTATAAACAGCGACGCAAACGAATTTCTATCTATTAAAAAGATAAATTTCGGCGCATTTCGCCAAATAAAATCTATTTGATTTACAAACGACAGCTGCTTATTTTCAAGCATTTCTCGACCTTATTAAAATTCTTCAATTTTAAGGTTAATGTTTACGTCAAAGGTTCAAATCAATCTCACGTATTAATCTTAATTTAAGAGTATTATTTTAAAGCAACCTTCTAATCTTCAAATAAAACTCGTTCGTTTTTTGGCTTAAGTATTTTTTTGTGTCTGGCCCTAAATTACGCTGTGATTAATCAGTTGCGCAGGTTTTGTTAGAATGTAGTGGACGAGGTCTTAAACCAGACGAGGACACGGGACATAACACGTCTGGCATTCGTTGAACGCAAGCCAAAACAATCAAAATTTTACAATTTCGTGAGAGCATTTTGTACGCGTGTTTTGTTTTGTTCGCCACATTTTGTTGTCGTTACGCGTGTATTGTTCCCGAGGGACAATTTACTACTCACACAGGTTGTGTTTATCGAGAGAGAAAGAGGATAGTGTTTCGGGTATTTATTGACACGTGTTTTTGGAAATGCTACAATGTGCCAGATCAGATTTTAAATTGAAAAATCTGAATGACTTAATGATAAAATTTTTTTCTGCTTGCGACGATTTGAAAAGCGAAAGGAAAGGCAATCTTTTGACTTTTTCATTTGCACGTCGACGTCGGTTTTCGCGCGATGAATACGACGTCGTATGACGTCACGGGAACGTTGAGCACGAGGGAATCGATTGAGCCCCGCTTCTCGTTTCCCATTTTACTGCTGCTACCGCTGCCTCAGTTTACAGTTCGAGAAAATAACTTGCTATTTTTCTTTGTTACCGGAATATTCGAGTGATGTCTTAAAGCACAAATTCGAATTGTTACAAAATGTTAATTTGATGTATTTATCAATAATAATAGTTTTGATTGCATGTTTAAATTCAATTTAACCCAAAAATTGAACTAAGTCTAACCTCAAAGAGAAATAGATTTCCGACGAAATAAATTTACTTGAATTCAAAAGTTCTTTTGATAATTAAAAACTTAATTTTAATTTCAACTCTTTCGAGTTGCTTTGATTGTAATTCTGAGCTCGAAATTTCCTCGGGAATTTTAGTAACTCAACTTGATGGTTCGTTAAAAATTTATCAAAAGCATATTCACGATAAGTCGGAGCAACAACTGCCCTCGTAATTTATTCATATCCAGCTCTTTTCCAGGTGGCTAATTGGCAAAACTTAGAATAAGCCCCCTTTTTTTTTAAATAACCCACTTTCCAAGTCTCATTAACTCTTTAAATTACGTGAAAAAAAAATTCTATTCAAAATTACGGACCTCTAATGTATTAGTGCTCATAGATAAAATCCAATTCGGGTTATTCCCCAACTTGCTGTATTAAAAGTTTAAGGCGAAATTAAGTTAAAATTATTAATCTTCATTCAAAAACCTTTTATTTGATGCCAAACACGACATACTTTGGTTAAAAAATAAAAATGGGAAATATTGGATAATTCGTTATATCCGATTTTGAACTTTGCTTATTTTTGAAAATAAACTTATAGTGTTTGAGTTCATTTTTAACGTAGATTACGAATTATTAAGTGAATTAATTAAGAAAAAAAATATTTGGCGTCTTCTGAAGCACGGCTAAACCCGAATATTTCTAGTTCTAGGTCTGGTGTTAGTTCTAGTTTTGCACTAGTACTGTCACTAAAACTAACACAAGACCTAGAACTAGCATCATACTGGTTTAGCCGGTTTAAGAGACGTACGGCTAAACCCGAATGTTTCCAGTTCTAGGTCTAGTGTTAGTTCTAGTTTTGTGCTAGTACTGTCACTAGAATTAACACAAGACCTAGAACTAGAATCATACGGGTTTAGACTTACATACAGGATGTCCCGAAACTCAACATCAAGGGGTCTCTGAGTGTCGGAGTGGGTGGTGTTAAATTGAATTTTACGGACGAGTGCTGTAATTTGGGTATACGTCTTGATACCGCACTCCGATTCCGTGGACATGTTTCTTCACTAATTCGTAGAGCCTACGTGACGCTTAAATTATTGTACAGTAACAGGAGCTTACTTAACCAACGTTTGAAAATCCAATTATGTGAGGCTCTTGTTCTGTCCATATTCAATTACGGAGATGCTTTATATCATCCATGCTTAGACTCTGTAACCAAAGTGCGTATCCAAAGAGTGCAGAACTCATGTCTGAGGTTTATATATGGTATTAAAAGACGGGAAAACATATCACACACTCTGAATTGGGCAAATTGGTTGAATATGATGCGTCGTAGAATCCTTCACAGTGCTTGCATCTTTCACAGAATTATTATGTATAAATGTCCACCATATTTAGCCAATAGAATCAGGTATCGCAGTGACGTGCACAATATTAATATACGACATCGGCACATGTTATGCATACCACGCCATGAACTTCAAATCTTTAAAAGATCTTACTCTTATAATGTAACTACTATTATGAATAGCCTTCCTGATTCAGTCAAGCAGCTGAGTGAGCGAAGTTTCAAGTCATATTATAAAAAAATTCTTTTGATTGAGCAGAACAGCATTTAAATTTAAATCTTAAATTTAAGTTCTTATTAAGAGGTAATATTCACTTTTTGTATTTCTGAATTGTATGACCTAACAGGGCAGGGGGAGATTGTTCACGGCAGCTTGTTCAACCTTTTCTTCATTTTGCTATGTTTTTGTTCTTTAATTTTGTTGTATTTTTTTTTATTATTCCTTATTATTGTTATTTTTCATTGCTAACTAATTTAGGTGCTTACTTCTGTTAATATAGTTTTTTTATATATATATATATATAGTTAGTGCTATCTTGTTTGAAACCAATTTATTTATTATTTCTATTATAAAAGGGCCGATGAAAAATAATAGCAGACAAGCTATGTCTGCATTGACTCGGCTCTTTTTGATGATGCGCTGTTATTAAGTCCGGTTTTGTTGATAATTTCAGAGTGTTTATTATTTTATTTACTTTTATGTATTATTTTTTGTATTTTTTTTTGTGGGCTTGTAAATTCTTTGTTGCATCATCAATAAACATAAACATATAACATATACCTCTTCTGGTAAAAATGAGAAAAAAATTCTATGTCTCTTAGTTAAGTGGTAATAGACATACTTTTGAAAATGTTCAAAATTGGTCCCGTACATCATATCTTTAAGTAGTACGGTCAGAAATGTTCGCAATTTAATAGCGATTTTTTTAATAACTTATTACTTGTGAAAAATGCTACTGTAGAAGTTACAAATCAAACAACAAAAGTCGTTAGTTTTGCAAAAAAATATATTAATTTGATTGAGTTAAGGTTGAAAGAATTTATGTGTATCAAGTTTGACACACGAATTCTAAAAAAAAGAGTAGTACAACACCCTTGCCTGTTTTTCTGCAAAAAACACGTTATAAAATGTGGTTTCAACAAGATGGTTGCCCTTATGTCTTGCAAAAAGACTCTTTCAAATAAGGTTAACCTAAAGACAAAATTAAACAAACAAATTTATTTATTATTAATTTTATAGCATTATTTGCTGTCGCCACTAATACAAGTTCTGCATCGTCACAGAAAAGATCTTTTTACTAGTTGTGCAAATCTCTTTGCATTTATTTCTTCTGCTGCTGTATAAATATTGTGGCTCAGTTCAGTAATATTTTCAATCGGTTTTTAATAGACTGTTTCTTTTATGCAATCCTAATAAGAAAATCAAGGGGATTTAGACCCAGAGAATGAGGAGACCACGTAATCGAACCACGACGTCCAATCCATCTTTCTGGGTATTCTGTATGCAATCCCGTACAGGACAAGTATAATGAGCTGGGCAACCATCTTGTTGAAACCACATTTCTCGGTAGATATTGAGTGGCACATCTTCTAACAAAGTTGTTGAATCATTTTGGAGGAAATATAAATAACACACGAAAGTATGAATTTTTTTTCTGTATATTGAGACGGCTAAACCCAAATGATTCTAGTTCTACTAAATAATCTAATATACGTACTTTTCTAATACGTATATTTAACCTTTCAACTACTTTAATAAAAATATACAACAATCTATTGCTACCTAGAACCCGAAACTTATCAAGGTTTTAATATCATTAAGTATTTATCTATCTAATTATCAAGATTTTAAAAATGTTTCTAGTTCTAGGCCTAATGTTAGTTCTAGTTTTACACTAGCACTATTACTATACAGAACTAACACTATACCTATAACTAGAATCATTCTGGTTTAGCCGCACGTCTCTCAAGACAGCTAAACCCGAATGTTTCTAGTTCTAGATCTAGTGTTAGTTTTAGTTTTGCACTACGAGCCCTAACAACTATATATTGGGACAAAATAAAATGTGTATACAAGATGTCACATCGAGACGAGAATTTTTAAAATAACCCTAATTATTTCTCAAATTATTAATGTTAGGTATAAGACATATCGCGTATAAAAGATGTAAAATGAGATGCCGAAGAAAATTTCGAAAAGTTAACGTGCCATAGTAAAGTTTCCAAACGATCTAGACAGCTTTTCTCGGCACCAAAACATACTCTGTCATCTTGCTTAAGCATGTTCTGAATCCTAAATTGATATCTCAAACATCGAGTGTTCTCTGAGTTTTTGAACAAATCTCTGCTGGAGCAGATTTTTCTAGAAAAATTCGAATAACTCGAGAACGGCTGAATCAAATTGCAAAAAGTAAAGTTATTTATAAGCCTTTAAAACAGACAAACCCAAACTTGTAATTATATACAAGTGTTCCATTTAAAAAAATAATTGATAATACTTAAATCTGAATTCTCAAATTTTTATTTTGGCCAGAACCCCAGACGCTGAGACACCCTGTATAATTAACAACAATTAACTAGTTTATTTTATTTTAATAATTTTTTCAGATTAATATCGTTTGATTAGACAATTAACAACACTTTTGTCTAATGAACAACAAAAAATAACAAAATACATATCCTATTACTTCTAATTAACCCGTTTTTGCCCAAGGTTTATATATAAAAGGTTGTCTAGGTTCGTACGCAGCCATACTGCGCATTACGTCACATGTGGAAAATAATAACGGCAAGCAATTCAAATTACACAAATGCATGGAGCACCACATGGCCATGAGGTTGCGTGCGCAATCCGTGATCGCTTACGTCACGAAACACTCCTGCTCTTACCCCTCGCCCACAAGCTAAAATCAAAGTATTGTAGCATAGGAACTTAGACAACCTTTAATATATAAACCTTGGTTTTTGCCCAGTGTTCCAATATTGGAACAGCGACAGTTTTACACAACTACTTCCGCATTTTCGCGATTTTTTGCATTCTGCAGGTCTCATCTTGTCCGTCATAGTCTCATACGTTATTGAGAAGTGTACTACATTGTTAGAATTCTCACAGAATTTACTGTGCTGGTGTTTATAGTGCAAAAATGGCTGCAAAGAAGTAAGTATTTTTTTGTAATTTACTGTAAATAATTTCAAATTGTTTTTGTACTAAAACATACTATATTGTCTGTTGATGTTTGCTATAAAAGATCTTGCCAAATTTGCATGCGTTTATTATGGTAATTTACCCTTATTTTCGAATGTTCCAATTTCGGAACACTGGGAGTGATTGGGTATACTCTTTTTCTAGGTACTATTCTACCAAAGAGCTTATTGATTTGGTGGAAAGTGATGAGTTTTCTATCACATTTCCATTATATGAGTCACCTAATGATGGAAGAAACTCTGAAGAAGATAGTGATGATGAAGAACTTCCTTCAGATATAAATCACTTGAGTGGACGATAGATACAAACGCCTGCGACTGCAAAATTTAGACAATTCGATAAGACCACTTACATCGGAGATGCCGAAGACGCTCTTTGTCGATTAATCAACACAAATTATAATCATCCCCCTCAAAGAAATTGGGCGAAATGAGATTTGACTCCAACTTTACCGCCATTTGTTTCACCAAGCCAATCTCGTACATACAACTTTACCGATGTTTCTTGTTTAGAAAGTTTCTTTGATGAAGAAATATGCGCTTTCTTGAACGATATGTTTCATCTATTCATCACCTATTTCCTTGCGTTTTTTACTGTCATATTGCATTCAAACGATGAATCTGGAAAATACTTTAGCATTACTATGGTGACCATAGGTTTGAGATGAATACTGGCGAAATTAAATGCTTCGTTGCCATTTTGTTCTTGTCACGACATCTTCAAATTCCTCGATGGCGTATGCTGTGGGAGACTGACAATGATACATATAATCCAATGGTCGCAAATGCAATGAGAAACAGGTTTGACGTTATAAAGAAGTATGTACACTTTGCCGATAACACTAATCTATCTGAAGCTGATAAATTTGCAAAATTGCTTCCTCTTTTTGACATGCACAAACGTTACTTAACACATGCAGTCTTGAAACTGAGCAATGACGAAAGCATGGTTCCTTATTTTGGTCGACATGGAGCCAAACAGTTCATCAAAGGTAAACCGATTAGATATGGGTACAAGATATGGAGCTTGTGTGATTCATTAGGATACCAGATTCAATTTGAACCATATCACCGGTTTGTTCCAAAGCTTGTAACATTGTTGTTGTTGAGTAAATCTATATTTACCAATTAAAATGATGCGTGGTATCCCTACAGGGTCAAAAATCCGTGAATTAGTGATTAAAAATTATTGCCGTAATAAAACAATACGTGAAATAGAAGACGAACTTAATATTTCTAAAAGCACAGTGTGGAATGTAATTAAACATTATGGAGAAACTGGGCAAATTTTATAAAAAAAGGGTAAAAATTCGGGTCGTCTAAAGTTAGTTTCTGACAGAAATAAAAGAATACTTGTAAAAATTTGCAAAAAAGGACGAAGAAACTAGATTAAATTTATCAAGGGAACGCTGTCGCAAATGGACTCTTAAAAGTGGATTAAAGTTTTACAAGGTTTACTTACAAGTAATAATTTAAAAATGTAGCTTTTAGAAAATTGTTGTTTTATAGGCAAAAGAAAAACCACTGTTAACAGAAAAACAAAAGAAAGCCAGGCTCGCATGGGCAAAATCTAAACTGTCTTGGTCAGCAGTAGTTTGGTCCGCATGCGTAATTCGCAATAAACATGAGGCATTTCATAAAGATTGTTTAAAACGTGGTGTAAAATTTCCGAAGGATGCTTTGAATTTATTGGTGGCACCGTGAACGCCGCAAAATATCAACAAATACTACAAAACAGCTTACTACCAAGTATCGTGAAGTTAAATGTTGGCAAAAATTACATATTTCAGCAGGATGGAGCCACTTGTCATACGGCCAAAACTACAAAAAAGTGGTTTGGTGATCAAAATATTAATGTTCTGTCTTGGCCTTCCAACAGTCCAAATCTGAATGTAATTGAAGCAGTTTGGCACAAAATGAAACAAACTTTGTGGAACAACCCACAACGGACATTGCCAGAACTTAAGGCATAAAATAAATTTGGGATGGATTTACTTCTGAACAGAGCAGAACCTTAGTGAATGAAGGGCGCCTTAGTAATGAACTAAGGGCGATGTTACTCCATTTTAGAAATACAAATCATGCCATGTCCCAATATTCAGTTGTCAGGCAAAATGTACACTTTTCTGGTTTAATTAGAAGTAATAGGATATGTATTTTGTTTTTGTGTTCTTCATTAGACAAAATTGTTGTTAATTGTCTAATTAAAATGAAAAATTTATGTCCCAATATGTTTCACAATTTTCATAAATATATTGTTACTTTTATTAAAATTTTATTTTTGTTGAAGGTTTTCGAATTCTTTTTGTTTCACATATGTTTTTTATAATTTGGTAGGTTGGAAGATTATTTACAACAGTCCATAAAATGTTTCTGGTTAGTTGACTTGAAATTAACAATGAAGTTCAAGTAAAGTTTATTATTAAGGAATGTTCAGTTCTTTTAAAATAAACTAACTATTATTTATAAACAAAAGGTTAACGTGATCAATCAGAATTGTTTTAAATATTGTCTTCTTAGTTTATGTTAATTATAAGGGTTATTGTTAAAAATTATTAAGTTCTTTTAAAATGTTATATAATTATAATTATACAGGGTGTTTCGGTGACTCGGGGAACAAATTTAACCATATATACTAGAGTGAAAATGACGACAATTCATGTAAAAAAAAAATTAGTAAAAGTCTTCAAATCTCAAATATACAGGCCATCAAAGTTAAGAAATTTTAACACATTTTTCCAAATATCTTAAACACTATTTACAGTAGAACGCTGAAATTTGGTACAGTATAATTCAATGTAATGTAAAATCGTTAGGCAATTTATGATTTCGATCGGTCCGCGGGAACAATGCTATACAGGCTGTTCCTAAAGTTTGTTTGCTCAGAACTTTTTTATTCTATCATAACCCTACATTTATTTTTGCAGTTTCTAATAGTAAATTTAATTTAGAAACTTTTATTACTCTTACATAATATTGATAAAAATCGCCGTTTTCGTGTTAAATGTAAAAATATTGGGTTCTGATTTCAATAATAGCACTAAAAAAAGAGAAATATAAGTTTTTGAAAATTTCCTTTAGTATTTTTTATTACTTGTCTTGTTATTTTTATTAATTTTACAAATTAAAAATGTGATTTAGCTAAATCTACACTTGGACATGTTGCATACCTAATAGTTATGACAGCTCAGTTCGATTTTCACTTGTCATTGCCAATTCAGATTATTTATTTATTTCTTTTTTTTAGTGTTATTGAGTTCGGAGCCTAACATTTTTGCATTTAATACGAAAACAGTGGTTTTTATCAATATTCTCTAAGAGTGATAAAAGATTCTAAACTAAATTTACTATTAGAAACTGTAAAAATAAATGTAGGGTTATGATAGAATAAAAAAGTTCTGAGCAAACAAAGTTTAGGAACAGCCTGTATAGCACTGTTCCCGCGTACCGATCCAACTCAAAAATTGCCTAATGATTTTACGTGATATTAGTTTACACTGTACCAAATTTCAACGCTTTACCATAAATAGTGTTTAAGATATTTAGAAAAATGTGTTAACATTTCATAACTTTGATGGCCTGTATCTTTGCAATTTGAGGACTTTTACTAATTTTTTTTACATGAATCGTCATCATTTTCACTCTAGTACATGTGGTTACATTTGTTCCCCAAGTTACCGAAACACCCTGTATAGTTGTTAGAGCTCGTAAAACTAACACAACACCTAGATCTAGAATCATACGATTTTAGCCGTCCTAAGAGACGTGCGGCTAAACCTGAATGTTTCTAGTTCTAGGTCTAGTGTTAGTTCTAGTTTTGCACTAGCTCTGTCACTACAACTAATACAAGACCTAGAACTAGAATCATACAGGTTTAGCCGTCTTAAGAGACGTGCGGCTAAACCTGAATGTTTCTAGTTCTAGGTCTAGTGTTAGTTCTAGTTTTGCACTAACGCTGTCACTAGAACTAACACAAGTCAATGATTAATTGTGCTTAATTGTTGTATATTTTTATTGAACTAAAAGTAGAACTAACAAAAACAGAACACAACGATGTGGATAGCTGTCCGAATTTGTGTGCATTAAAAGTATTGATTCAAATAGTTTAAAGTGCAAATTACAGATTTTTCATATAACGCACTTTTGGCTATAACTTTCCCGTATTAATCGGTTATATCGAAATTTGACTGTATTTTTATCTTTAATAAATTAATTTGTCGTTTGAATGATCAACAGTAACACGCGAAATGTACAAATAATGGAATCGGGGCGCCTCCACCACTGTTTGTGGTGTGTCCATTATCGGACCCAATCTGACCCCAACCTGGTTAGGGAGAATTCCCCTCGACGTCGTGTCTTGGGCAATCCACATTTTAACCAACACCCTTTTATTGATCCCTATTAAAAGTTCCTGTTTTCAACTAAAACCTTTCAACTAATGCGTTTTGACTAACCCAAATAAACAAATTTATTATTGATCATTTTAAAAAGGAACTCGTAGAACACAAATTGAAAAAGTTGTCTATTTTGCATTCAATGTGGATCTTGCCAGGAATCGGAAATGATTTGGAACGAAAGACACCGATTTTGAGACGGTGAGTTTTAGGAACTGAGAAAAATTCTCATGGGAGTAATGAAATATGAAGTCGACGGCGCGACGTCGCGTCGTTGGGAAGTTTTCATTTGTGCTTGTGCGAGTTACGAGATTCATAAATCTTGAACTGAGAAACTGAGAAAGAGAGACCAAGTGGGTGTAACGTATCATTTTCGTTTCCATCCAACTCCTCAGGGGGGAAACTAGACTCGGTAAAGATTAAAAATTTTATTATAACCCCGAAAATTATAGTTGAAAAAGACAACAACTTACTTAATCTCTTTCAATTTCTTTACAAACAATTTGGTAATATAAAAAAAATTAATTTGATAATATTTCATAAACTTCATTTCCGTTTTAGCACCTTTTATTTATAGAGGGTAGAAGGCAATTATCGATTATGCAGATTTAATGTTCGGTCTCTCTAACCTGGTTTCTAACCTAAAATACGTGCACCCTCCCAGCGACTAATCGCTAGGCGTCACTGGTGGTAGTAGTAGCGAGTTCAAATAAGGGATGATTACGACGTTGCCATCGTAGGAATATCGATGTCTTTGCCCTCGATACGTGTTTATCGAAAGAGGTCTCCTTAATGACACAGTAGCGTTAATGGTTGGAGCGCCCTTCGACGGCTATATTGCAAACCATCACACCCCTTTGTGTTACCTGGAAATAATTGGACAACGTTGCGACTCTTTTTAATTACGAAGACACTTTGAAACTTATTTCGTTGATAATTTAACGGAAAAGTTCAGAAGTTAAGTTTAAAGTAAAACATCGATAATTATAAACGTCAAAGTTGACATTTGACAGTTAGAATGACACATAAAAGTGTACACTCATTTAGCCACTTTAAAACGCTAATTGTTGCGTGTTCGTTTCAAGTTAGTGTTAGTAATAGTCCATGTATAGCGAATTATGTAAATGTTTACATGGATTGAAAATTTAAACTAAAGAATATGTCACTAAAATTTGTGTCCCATCATATCAAATGAACGAAATAACTTGGAAAGAGGCATGGAAAGAGGAAGTTTAAATATAGTCATTATCACCAAGTTAATTATGCGTGTGATACACTTATACATACAAATTAATATAAATAATTGCTTACCTTAGATGAAAACGTTTCCTCCGCAACAGATTGATGGAGAATCTTTGCAAATTCAATCACAACTAACTTGAACAGGAAATTAGCATCCGGATCTGGAGCTTGCTAGAACAATAAAAAAAATGTTTTATTTTGTCCATTTATTTATTTATCATTTATTGCCACAGACAAAAATACAAAATTACATAAGATACACTTAACTTAAACAGTATCAGCAAATGGATCATTTTATCGCACAAGCGATCTCTGCCAAATGACCCAACAGAACAAACAAAAATAAAAATAGTATTTGCTGAATATGGCAAGTAGTGACAATTAGATATTATTAACATCACCAAATAAGATTAAGCAAGAAAAGAAAAACAAAGAGAAAAATAAAGAAAAGACACAAAAAGAGAGATAGAGAGCGACTAAAAGAAACTAAAAGAATCTGCCGGATATCAGTTGCCAACAAGTGAGAGCAGTTGAAGAGAGGAAAAAAAGAGAAAGACAAAGAACAAAGAATCAGGAAACAGCCAGTTGAAGGGCAAGCAAGTGGCTCTTTAAAACATGTCTAAAATTAGTAATTCTAGAAATATTACGAATTTCAGAAGGCAGTCCATTCCACAGCGCAATCGACTGTACTGTAAATGATCTATGATAAATTTCAGTGCTATGAACGGGAAATGTAAGAATAGTATCAGAACGTGAACGAGTAGCAAGCTCATGAGTTGATAATTGCTGGAACCTATCTGATAAGTACTTTGGGGTGCAGTTATGAAGGATTTTAAATAAAATGGTTAATAAACGAAAGGATCTACGTCTCTCACAGGTTAACATCTGAATGTAATTGCGATACGGCGTTACATGCTCAAATCTATTTAGGTCAAATATGAACCGGATTATTGAGATAACTTACTCAGAAGAGTCACCGAGAGATCGGGATAAACCGCGTCCGCATAGTTGAAGTCAGGAAATATAAGAGAGTAACAAAGATTACGACGCACCACAGGAGGAAGAGCATAGCATAGACTTTTCTGCAAACATGTTGAATTTGCGGTTTCCAAGACAGTGCAGAATCCATAAGGACTCCAAGATTTTTCACTGTGTTAGAAAACCGTATGACATTACCATCCAGCATCAGATCACTGCAGGCAGATGGATTAATCTTACCAAGTAATTGACGAGTTCCAAACACAATAGATTGCGTTTTAACTGAGTTCAACTTAAGTCCGTATCTCCGAGACCAGTTCAAGACGTTAGATAGATCGTTATTAAGTCGCACAATAGCTGCCGGAAATTCAGCAACAGTAGTAGTATATATCTGCAGGTCGTCGGCATACAAATGATAATTACACGAGATATAATTAGTAACACTATTAACGAACAAAGAAAAAAGTAACGGACCCAATACCCTGAGGAACACCACATTTGATTGCACAAGCAGAAGAAATTGAAGAGTTAGCGCGTACGCACAAGGAGCGATGGGAAAGGTAGGATTGAAACCAAGAAACACAGGGGGGAGTGAATCCGTAGGCAGAAAGAGACGCTAAAAGAAGGCTGTGGTCGACAGAATCAAAAGCCTTGCTGAAATCGAGCAGTACCAGCACAGTAACACATCTGTTGTCGCAGGCATACCTAATATCATCAGTAACTTTAATGAGAGCAGTAGTTGCACTATGCCCACTGCGAAAACCCGATTGCAACTCATTGTGTAAATTAAACCTCTCTAGAAATCCTTGGACTTGTAAATAAACTAAGCGTTCAAGAGCTTTTGATAGTACGGATAAAATTGAAATCGGACGGAAATCAGTGTTACATGAAGAGGACTTGGATTTGGGTATGGGAACGACATGAGCAACCTTCCAGACAGAGGGAAATAAAGACCGCTCAAAAGAAAAGTTGAAGATATGAGTTAAGGGAGGAAGCACTATATCCAGGATAGGAAGAAGAAGGTTGAGACCGATACCATCAGAACCCACGCAAGGGGACTTCGAGTAAGTCAAAGCATCGCCTACTTCGATCACGGTCACAAGCGTAAGAGAGAAGGAGCAAGATTTAAGAGAAGTAAGAATTTCATTAATTGTAGCCGCCTTAGTTACGTCATCGATGATCAGGGGAGGCTCTGCAAAAAAGGTTGCCATCGACTCACAATCAAGATCCATCTGGACAGACGGAGAATCAATCACTCCAGGAGACCTCATAGTCCTCCAAAATGTTCTGGGCGCGACTCCAGACAGCCTCTGGTAGAAATAAGATCTCTTAGCATACTTGCATTTATGATTACAGCGGTTGCGTAAAATTTGATAATTTTCCCGATTAGCACTAGAGGGTGTACGTTTAACTACGGACTTTGCACGGTTACGCAGTCGCATAAGAGATCTTATCTCATCACTCAGCCAAGGTGCAGGCGGGTGCCTCATCCTGCGTTGTCTAAGTGGGGCATGTTTATCATAGAGATTAATGACTTTGGAATTAAAGTACTCCACTTTAGCATCAATATCTGTTAAACGATACAGTGGAAGCCAATCAATCATCAGTGCATCTGACAAGAGCAAATTAATTTCAACTCGCCCTAGATCACGGTATGTCACAACACGCCGAGAACGACTCAAATGCTGCACCCGCAGAGCACAATAGATTAAATCATGGTTGGAGAATTGGAAGGCAGGTAGCTGACCATGTGTAAGTATTCCGTCTGGACAGGATGTAATAATAAGATCAAGAAGAGAATGTGAGGTAGGAAGATGATGAGTAGGCAGAGAGGGTAAGATAGATAAGTTTGAGGAAGAAGTAACGAACTGAAGTTTCTCACTACGAGTATCATTTTTCAACAGACAGGTATTAAAATCCCCTATTAACAGAATAGTCCCATAGATAAGTGAGTGCCTTTCCAAAATCTCTTCCAACTGATCAAAATAGTTCATAGAAGGAGGGCAGTAAAAAACACCGAGTAATAATTTATTATAATCAGTTTTCAGCTGTACAAGCAAAAACTCCGCATTCGGCAACGTTCCGTCGGAGGTTTCTACGATGGTAGCATGCAAAGTGTTTCGAATAAATAAGGCCACTCCCCCACCACGTGAGAACATACGATCATTTCTTAACAAATAGTAATTAGGAAGAGTGTATAAAGTAGAAGGTAAGGTCGGCTTGAGCCACGTTTCTCCAACCATGATGACATCAAAGATATTGGATTCAAATGTAAGTAGGAGATCATCAAAATGAGCACAAATACTTTGCGCGTTTATATGACAGACTGAAATGAAGTTGGTCAGTCGAGGAGATCCCCGTATAATCAGCGGGATTAGTCACGCCACCACCATCCTGGACATTAAGGAGAGATTCCGTTGATGCCGCGAGAGAAGAGTCAATAGATGAAGTACAAGAAAGGAAAGATTGTGAAGAAGAATCAGATGAACAACTGATACCATATATAGATATGCGTGTATGTATAAAGTATATAAAAGTAGTAGATAAAAGAAACGAAAATTGTTCTAACTAAACTAAAAGTGATGTAAATTCATACAATGAAAACCGGGCAGGTCGCTACAGTGAGAACTGAAACCAACGAGTTAAGTTCCCCGGAAAAAACGGAAATAACCAATAACAAAGTATCTCAAAAATTAACAAAATAAAAATGAAAGAAACAATATATATATGTGCAAGGTAAATAAATAAACTGGGCATAAACCGAACTACTCCCAGCATAATAATCAAAAATAATCAAAACTGAATGTACTTTTAAAGAAAAATACTTGAAACAAGAAAAGAATTATAGCCTATTATAAACAAATCATAACCTACTCCACAGCAGCCATTTATCATTGTGTTGAAGGGTCAATGACCACTTAGTATTTCCTTTTGATTATTTTGCTAATAATAACCTGATATATATTATATTCCTAGGCTTTACCTTTCCAATGTTACTAGCTAGAATTTGATCTTTGCATGTATATAGATTATCTTTCGGTTAAAAAGACAGTTACATTTGGTGACCTTGTGCTATGAAATAGTAGCAAAGATGAGATTGGAACAAGAGAAGTATCACAAATGTAACTCGCCAAATTCAATGCAGGCCAATACATGGTCTTAAGTAGTCCTTGATAATGTATTTCTGGTTATATCTCGAAAATCGCTTCTGAACAATACTACCAGCAGAAAATAATCAAAGCGCTATCGATTGAAGGTAGCTATTTAATTAATTATCTTAACCCTCTTTGGTAGTTCTTGCTCGTTCGTTTCAATAATTAATTTGATACTATGTAAAATTTTCGGAAACTTATTCCTTTTAGAAATCAATAAAAACAGCACGACATATAAAAAAATAAATTTGACACAATAATGTTTTTGTCGATATTTTCAAAGCAATATGTAAATCTTTAGACATATAACAGAAGTATTAAGGGATTAAATCCGAAGTTTTAACGATCATCCAAGAAAACAACTTGGATTATAAATAGGAAAAACGACAAGTTGAATAAAAGGAGTCGAATTTTAACTACTTTTCGAGGGAGGCTTGGAGAAAGGAAGTTTTAGGAAAAGTTTCGGTAGTGAAAAACGATGGGAGTTCCTCTTACCCGGTCGAAGTTCGATTGGCTAAGTTTTGGGTTGGCCGGGGGGTGGGTATAATGGGCGTCGTAAATAATCCGGAACGTCGAACTACGATACCCGAACCGGGAGAAAGAAATTAATTAAAACCGAAGGAGAAAGTTATTGTGAAGGATTATTACAGTGAATTTCACTTAAGATGCAATATACAAAAATATAAATAGAAACCATTGCGTATGTACTTTGCCTCACATAAAATGCAACAAATGTCAATATAATTTGACATTACATTAAAACCTTGATATAACGGATCAATACGAAGAACGCAGTGATTGGCAAAATGTGCCACATGATGCTGTGGTTTTCTTTAGTGATGAGGCACATTTTCACTCATCGGGAACAAAATTACCGTTATTGAAGTGCACAAAATCCTTGGGAACTCCATGAAAAGCCTCTGTACAGAGTGTCCAAATTTCGATGGGTTTGCAGGGTATCTCAGTTATTATGAAAGATTAGAAAGTTGCGGCTTTCGCGAACCTGAGCTACTTTTTTGTGAAACTTACAATGGCGCAAACCAAATTTTCATAGCCCTCTTCGTTTTTGATATACAGGGAGTGTTTCAAAATTTACGATTTTCAAACACCTCCTGTATCTCAGCTATCCGGAAACGTAAAAACGGGTTCTAATAGATTTTTTCACGTAGAATCCAATGGTGCACGTAGAATTTTTCTAGTTATCACGGTTTTTGAGTTACAAAGAGTTAAGTATTTTAGAAGTTGAGTATTCAGCATTTGAGTTGTGTTTATAACTTAAAGACCGTGATGACTAGAAAAATTCTACGTGCACCATTGGATTCCACGTGAAAAAATCTATTAGAACCCGTTTTTACTTTTTTACTAAGTTTCCGGATAGCCGAGATACAGAAAGTGTCTGAAAGTCGTAAATGTCAAACACTCCCTGTATATCAAAAACGAAGATGACTATGAAAATTTGGTTTGCGCCATTGTAAGTTTCACAAAAAAGTAGCTCAGGTTCGCGAAAGCCGCAACTTTCTATCTTTCATAATAACTGAGATACCCTACAAACCCATCGAAATTTGGACACCCTGTACAGTAAACGTGTTACCGTGTGGTACGCGATTAGCAGTGTCGGGATCATCGGCCCGTAGTTTTTTGAAGAAGGAAAAGTAACAGTGACCGTTAACTCGGATCGATACATTCAAATGCTTCAAACTTTTATGGCACCACGACTCAATGCACTGCAGATTCAACAGGATGTGTTGTTTCAGCAGGACGGGGCCACTGCTCACACAAGCAGAAGATCTCTTCAAGATCTGAGGCAGCTGTTCCCAAAACGCTTGATGTCTTTGCGTGGAGACACCCACTAGCCAGCACGATTTCGAGACTTAACTCCCTGTGATTTTTCTCTATGAGAGTTTCTTAAGGCTGAAGTTTACAAACATCGTCCAGCCCTACGACAAGCGATTCAAAAAAAGATTGCTCGTATTCCTCAAGATATGTTGGTTAGAGTAATGGCGAACTTTGCATTGATAACGAAGGAAAACATTTGAGTAACCTCCCATTCTGTAGATTCCATTCATGTTAATATAGTTTCGTTAATTTGTACCATCTGTTTTTTATTCAATTTTCAAATTAGGAAGGGAGTTTTGCCGCACCCTGTATTGCAAGTTATATGAAATTCCCGGTATAATAATAATACAAATATTTAGTACAGGGCTTGTCACGACGAGCTGAGTCTGTATGTATGTGGTAAACTACTGGCACTATTTTTCTAAAAATTTGTATACAGGTTGTTTTAAAACAACGTTTAAATATTTATAGGGGTAGTAATCAAAAACAAGTGGAAAAGTCCTAATGAACATGGGTTCGCAAATCAACCGTTTTCGAGATACAGGATGTTCAAATTTTTTGGGACTCTACCTTTTTTCTTTTAAACTGTAACTACTACAGATTCGATATCTGACAAATCGATACAGTATGAAACTGTCTCGATTTGAGAGTAGTATGATGTTTCCATTACTTCCGCCATGTTGCCAAGAAAGAGTTCGTGATGCATTTCGATCTCTTTCTTCGGAAGAAATTCGGAGTGCCTCATATGCCGAGTATTTAAAAAAATTCATAAATGTTTGGAAGTTAAGGACAACCAGTTCGAACATTTACTATACTTATATCAATTTTTTAAAAACTTTGCAAGGGTTATAGTTATAAGCTATGCGTCCTCTCTGTGCAAACAGCAATTTTATTGTGAACGGTTGCATCTGCCAAAATTTTCAAAAAAACTAAAATAATTCAAAAATGGTGCACTCTAGACATATGATAACTTATATTAAAATTTGGCAGGGATAATAATAATAAAAATTATTATCATAAAAATTGATACATTCCATTTAAAATAACGAAGTTGGGGTCCATTTCCGGTATAACCGGAAGTTGGAGAAAACTGAAAATATTTTAGCTGAAACGAGCACTTCGGGTACACTCGGGAGCTCGTCGTGACAGACCCTGTATACAGGGTGAGTCAGAAAGAATGGAAAATCCGAATACCGGAGACACTAGACACCAAAATATGACGATTTAACCTAACATCTCATACAAATGTCGGTGGTTTTCAAGGCACAGGATGTTCAAAGTTAAATTCTTATTTCGAATTTTCTTAATAATTTTGAAGCTTTTTGTACTATTAACATAAAATTTGGTAGTTATATGTTTTCGAGCATGAGAAATACAAATTTGAAATTTATTTTGTGATGCAAGTTTGAGATATCAAGTCATGACTATTTTGTCAGTTAAGGTATGGTGAATTAGAACCAGAAATCTGAAGGAGCTTTGAATTCTACACAAAAAAGGTAGTCTGGCTTACATTGTCTAAGTCTACTGATTTCCAAGTTATCTGCTTTTAATTGTTTCAAAGTAATTTTAAGGTTAACATTTAAAATCAATAACACACAGTAACTATAGCAATTAGTAACGATAATAATCGATAACAATAACAATTAATTAATAACAATAGAATATTGTGACCATATTCAAAAATCCAGTGGATTTATAAATCTGGATTTCTCACTATTAGAAAACTCATTATGTCATGGCAATAATTGGTAATAACTTTATTGCTGGTAAAAATGATTATTGCACACGGAAATAAGATCAATGTTGACAATTAACAAGCAATTGTCGAAACATGAGCGGAAAAATAAGCCAACTTTGCTTATGTTAAAAAATAAAAATTTTAGAAGAAAAAAATACATTTAAAAGTAAATAATTCGAAAACCTTAGACAATTTAAATAAGAGTACCTTTTTCATGTAAAATTGAATGCTCTTTGTGATTTGTAACTCTTATTGGTCGTAGCTCGACAGCCACGAAACTTAT
The DNA here is from genome assembly GCF_036711975.1 of Onthophagus taurus. Classification (NCBI taxonomy): domain Eukaryota; kingdom Metazoa; phylum Arthropoda; class Insecta; order Coleoptera; family Scarabaeidae; genus Onthophagus; species Onthophagus taurus. Next base: position 1,563,780 of record NC_091968.1, on the reverse strand, counting down.
GATTTGATTTATCAAACGAGCAGTGTCTATCTAACGCAATTTCAAATTCGTATTTCTTATGCTCGAAAACATAAAACTGCCAAATTTTATGTTAATAGTACAAAAAGCTTCAAAATTATCAAGAAATTTCGAAATAAGAATTTAACTTTCAACACCCTGTGCCTTGAAAACCATTGACATTTGTATAACAGATGTTAGGTTAAATCATCATATTTTGTTGTCTAGTATCTTGGGTATTCGGATTTCGAATTCTTTCTGACTCACCCTGTATATTAGTATTTTTTATTTTCCCAATAGAATTTAAGGTAGAAATTAATGTAGTGTTTTGATCATGGTGGAGATCCGGGTTAACAGTCTTTCAAATATGCACATCGTAAACGAGAGTGTAAATATAAGCTACAGAGAGGCTAAGATTAAACTTAATACTTCACGGTACACACATACACAAAGAGTTGGTCGCGTTTTAATGTATTTTTTAAAAACGGAATTAACATAAAATTTTAATCTTTCCAAGATTAAAAAAAAAATAATCGATAATAAAATGTCACATAAATCTTTTTCTTTTATTCTTCTTGGAAAACGCATGAATATTCACTCACATATTTTCGATTTATTTTATTTCTGGTGATATTCGTGGGGTATGTAATAAGGTAAAAGGATAAGGGTTTGGTTCGAGTGTGTTGGAGGGACGATAAAAGACGTAACATTTTAACGTCTTTCCGAGGCACGCTCTGATCCGATCGTCATTTGTCATGCGACACGTCAAGTCACGCACGGCCAACTTGTTGCAAGATATTGAGGAAATTTTTTTCTATCTTTAATAAATATATTATTATTTTTATGGGATAACTCATTTTGATAATTTGAATTTGAAAACTATTCCAGACTTAGTTCTTAATCTAGGCTCGTATCTTTTTCTCGTCAATTAGCAAGCTTTTAAGAGATTTACATCTAAACGAGCACCGCCCCTTATGTTCAAACTTCCAACAAAACAAAATAGTTTCGGAAAGTTTTCCTTTACCCATTCAACGGAGACGTGAAAGCATTTTAAAACATTTACTGGCCACCAAATAAAATTTAAAATAAAAAAGGGTTCTTTCGACTATTGTTGACTCGCACTCATAACAATTTACACGATAAATTCGTCGACTGTTGAAATAAGTCTTTTTCGTTTTTTCTCATGTTTTATTTTATTTTTTAAACGCGATTATTTTTTTTCAGGTGGTCACGGGACTTATTACGTCCCAAATATTTAACATATTAAACGATTTATTTAAATTTTGAGTTAACTAATTTTATTCCAATTTTCTCCATCTCATTGTTGAATCAAATTTTAGAAAGATTTTTTTGTTCTTTTTTAAGGAATGTCCCGAAGGGGTTGTCCACGAAGACTCCTTTAAGGAAATCTACTCCAAGTTTTTTCCGCACGGAAGTAAGTAGTACCTACACCTTTATTTAACTACAATAACCAAGATTTCATTTTATCTCTTTAATTTTTCTCATTTTTATTTTTATAATTTTATGTTAAATATCTCGTCGAGCAGAATGTTATGGTTGTGAGTGGCAATCATGATATTGCAGCAAAAATACTCAGAACATCCTTAGAGATGTTCAGAATCACCTACACATTGATTTAATCTTGTTCACCGTTGAAGGACTAATAATAAACTCAACGGCACTGTATATTTCTGTAAAAGTCAAGTTTGATTTATTACCTTCTGAGTGTTGCAACGCCAAAAAGAATCACAACTTTAATACACATAAACAATCTATCGACAGTAACATAAACAAAGTCTATGGCAAAAGAATCAATTTATCGTAAGTGACATTTTCTAACAGATCGGGATAAATATTATAAACGGAGTAAAATCTAAAATAAATAGAAAACTGGCGTGGAACGTTAATCAATATTTAACGCCAAAGAAAGAAAAACAACCAAAGAAACAAAAGTGAATTAATTTAGAAATAACTATCAGATATACTTCAAATAACCACAAACAAATCATTCAACAACACTAAAAAATAATGTAAAAAAAACTGATATATCCGAATTGCATATCTCTTACTGCATAACCACAATTAAACAAAATCTTATCATTAAATATTGATCATCAGCGTTATTTTAATAATTGTTCGAAAATATCGCCATTACTTCTAAAGATTTTCGGCTTCGTTTACGATGAGCTCTTATTGCTTTGCTAATTGCTGCATGGTTTTCTTTAATATTAACTGCAACATTTAGAATGCATCTAAGAAGTGCATCCCTAGTGTCAACTTTGACTTTGTATACTTCACTTTTGAACCAGCCCCACAAACAATAACCAAGTGCTGTGAGATCAGAAGATCTTGGAGGCTTACTCATAGGACCACCACGACCAATCCAACACCCTGGAAACCTTTCGTCCAAATGTTACTTGACCTGTTTAGAGGCACATCCTGCAGTAAATCATTTAATTCATTTTATAAAAACTCTTGATAGTGGTCATCATCAAATAACTGGTCGTTGCATGTTCTTCTACTAGATCCAAAATATTTTCCACTTCATTAAACGATTGAAGAGTAAGCTCGTTCAGAAAATTCGGTCCGTTCCTCCCGACTCACCCGGTATAAGGAATACAATCTCTGCAATATGTCATGGAGGGATAACGAGATTTGGATATGGATCAATATTACTCATGAAACTAGTAAGAGGTTGAATGAAAAGTTTCCATGGGACAATACGGAGCCTCTTTAGTGGTACCACAAAACTCAAAAAAATTACCATTAAGAGATTGAAGAACAGAGTGCCACGTTAAGCGATTGCATTAATCAGCTTTTACATCCTTACAACTAAGTTATGATTTTGTGTATGGAATAATAATAAATCTTAATGTTTCTAGTTGTAAGTCTAGTGTTATTTCTAGTGAAAAGCTATAACTAATACTGAACCCAGAACTAGAAATATTCAGGTTTAGCCCTCTCAAGAGACGTACGGCTAAACCCGAATGATTCTAGTTCACCCTGCCTAGAATGTGCTGCGAATATGACAAGTAAGAGAAGACATAGATCAGAAACTTAAGCTTTGGTGATACTGTTATAACTTGTAGATGCTCAGCTCACTTTCTAAATTTGCTTTGCAAAGACCTTGAAGTAACTAAAATCAAAAAGAAGCATGTGATCCAAAGTGTGAAATATTTTAGATACAATCACCTGGCTAGATCTAAATATATGGTTTGTATTATACTGATACACTGAAAAAGTTTTAAACGATGTAAGTCTGTCAAAAGTATGTGAAAAAAATGTATAATATACTGGTTCGTTTGCTTAGCCACCTAGATCCCCCGACCATAACACAGAGAAACAGTGATTCTGCGGCATGAGATATCTTAGTCAATTTTGGTTCATTTTGGTCCACTGAATATAAAAATAGTAATTTATTTGTTGAATTGACTCTAGTTTTTGAGATAAAGTATTAATTTATACAGAAAATTAAATTTTGAGAAAAGAGAATATTGTTGAAATCTATATTTTAAAATTATTTATCCATTCGACTTAAAACAAAAAATAAAACAAAATTAACTATAATAAACAAAAATATATCGATAACTTTTAAGAAAATCGTTTTCTGTGTGATTTTCTATTGTGTTTTTGATTAAGGCAATCTCTCTGTAAATTCCAGCAATAATCCGCCATCATATGGTGGTCCCACCGCCCTTTATATCTCTCTTCCATAATTTTGATATCTTGGTGAAACCGCTCCCCTTGTTCTTCGCTGTAGTCACCCAAATTATCTGGAAATTTGTCTAAATGGCTGTGCAAGTAATGCAGTTTCACGCTCATGTTAACTCCCAGTTTTTGGAATTTTTTAAGCATGTTGTCTATCAATTCATAATGTGCTTCAGCTTTGTGGTTTCCTAAAAAATTTTCGACAACCAATACGAAGCTTGACCATGCTTCCGATTCAACTTGATTCATATGGTTTTTAAAATCTTGGTTTTTAATAAGGGAGCGAATTTTGGGACCGTCAAAAATACCTGCTTTTAACTTCTCGATACTGAGACCAGGAAATGATTCACAAATATATTTGAAGCAGTCGCCGTTCTTATCTAAAGCTTTCACGAATTGTTTCATAAGTCCAAGTTTTATATGGAGGGGAGGCAGGATAACTTTTTCCCGACTTATTAATGGTTCTTCGATGATGTTTGCTTTTCCTACATCCATGTTAAGTCTCGGTGGCCAGACTTTCCTGGTCCAGTGTTCATTTTTCGCTCGACTATCCCACAGACATAGAAAGCAAGGATATTTTGTGTATCCACTCTGCTGCCCCAATAAAAAGTTTACCATTTTTAAATCTACACACACTTGCCATTGATGTTGATCGTATGAAATTTTTTCTAAAACAAGCTTGATGTTTTTATATTCTTCCTTAAGTATAGTGGAATGACCTATTGGGATTGATGCTAACACGTTTCTGTTATGCAGTAACACACATTTCAAACTTCTTTTAGAACTATCTATGAATAGTCGCCAGTCTTGTGGTTGATATTCTGAAGGGCCCATTAAATTTAAAAGCCCAGAAATGTCATTACAATATACGATATCATTCAAATTTGTAAAATAAGGAAGAATATCGCGCTCTCTAGTTCGATAACTTGTTATTGACACGCCAGGATGAAGGCAATGTTTTTCTTTCAGTCTTGACGCAAGAAGCTCAGCTGATTTCTTCGATAAATTTAAATCTCGAATCAAGTCGTTTAGCTCACTCTGAGAAAACCCTTTTCGTGTAGGACTACTTTCTTCGAATTCACTTTCACTGCTGTGTTCACTGCTACTGCTAACGTCTAACATTTCAACATCATCATAACAATCGCCGGGTAAAGAAGTAAATTCCGGTGTTGGTAAATCTTTACTATGCAACGTTGGTGGCTTAGCTGATTGTTGTACATCTGGGTAAATCCATGAACGCTTTTTATACCGATTCATACCCTTTACATTTACAGCGCAAAAATAGCAGTCATCAAAGTGGTTTCTTGGCTCTCTCCAAGTCATCGGTATTCCAAATGGCAGCCCTTTTCGACCTCCTTGTGTCCAGTATCTGAGTGACTCCACACAAGTTTTACAAACTTTATGCGGAACCCAACATTTATCTTGCTGTCCAAGGTGTTTTCCAAAATATGCCTGATAGGCTTGTTTCACGAAATCGTTTATATTCCTTCGTTGCTTTTCCTGACAATATTTACCACATATATAGCAGAAATGGTCGGGATTATTAACACAGGACTTGTGTGATGATCCACTCATACTTTTTTATTTTCAACAACTACGTCAAGATGACAATAAAAATGACACAAGAATGAGTAAACTACACCGAATAGTGATCAAAAAAGACAATGTTAAAATTTTAAGGCTATTTGATATTTCGAGGGTTTTGTTATTTTAATAAAAATACCAGTTCCACAATTTATACAATGAAAACAAGTTGACGAGGAAAAGAGCAATAAATAAAAAACGCGTATGCGATCCCAGATGTGTAACACTCTGCTATACCACCAATGTTGCTTAGTAAAGATTTACCAATATAGGTGTTTACTTGTAATTTTATGAAATGTTAGATAGTATTAAAAACGAAAAAAATAGTGAAAGTGAATGTGAAGGCTGTAGTCCTATACGTCAATGGCCATCTTAGGGTGAGCTTGATATTATGTTTTTCCCAATCAGACAACTAATTGTCGATTTATGGTAAATTATGTAAAGCTGTCTTTTCATTTTATATAGATCGGTTTATCACGAAAACTAGAGTCAATTCAAACAATCTAATTTATAGCATAAGAACTTCATAATGATGTGCATTTAAATTGGCTCCATAAAATTAGGCCGCAGAAAAAAAATATTGTTTTGTTCCCCTGTGTAATCCATTGGATTTCTACTTATTGCCCTCAACCTGGGCAAAAAAAGATAACAATTACGAAGACATACAACTATGTTATAAGGCATTTTTGTCTATACATGATATAACAGGTCGTAGGATTCAAGCTATTCAGCAAAGTTTGAAGGAGATGGGTGTTTCCACAACAGATAAACGAAATAAACATTCGAACAGGCCACATAAACACAGTAAGGACACTATCACTCTTATTAATGATTTTATCAAGTCTTTGAGAGGCCTGAAAACTTAAATATTACGAAACTTCATGGAATGTTTAATGATAATCATCCAAAAAATCACGTGTCTTACGATTAATTCAGTGCAGAATTTAATAATAACTTTAATATTTCATTTGGCTATCCAAGGAAAGACACATGCAGTACCTGCGATGCTTTCAGTGTTCAAAAGGCTTCTATTACAGGAGGAGTAAACAGTGTCAGCAATTTTCTTGAAAAAAGTAAAGAAAATTAAAACTCGAAGTTGACCATAACCTTCACTTAAAGAAAGCAGAAAAATTTGAAGCCTGAAGAAATTCTTTAGAAAAATTCCTTCAAATCAAACACAATAGAATGTCAAACACAAAGTACTGGTAGTGAAAAATCGGAAATTGAAGTGAATAGTGATAAAGATAACACAGAAAGTGGTAATGCGACAGAAAGTCATGATAGTGATAGTGACTAATTTACCTGATACAATACAAGCTGGAAAAGAGGTAAAAACTCTCATTGACGCACTGAGATGTTTTATCAGTGATGATATTACAGATTGCATAGTAGTCTTTACCAACCTGAAAATACAGAGCAAAACTGCAGATAAGAAAAAATTGCAAACTTATGAAATACAAACAGACAAAGAAGAAATCTTAGCAATAATTGGTGTTCTTTATCTATGTGGTGTGTTCAAATCCGCTCATTTATCACTAGATGACTTACAGAGTACTAAGTATGGACCTCCTATGTTTCATGCAACTATGTCTTTTGGCTAATTTAAGATTTTTGGACTCCTTTCGTCGAAAATTGTAAGAAATACTACACGATAAGCGAGAATGCAACATTAGATGAAATGTTGAGACCATTTAAAGGAATTAACATACGAGAACAGTTATTAAACAGAATACAAATGGCTGCTACTGAAATAAGATATCAACCAGACATTTTAATTCGGCTGAAGAACTCTTTAAATAGTCGTTGTGAAGCATGTATTCTAGCAGAAGGAAGCTATTTTGAACAATATTTGTAATATTTATGTGTTTTAAAAAATATATAGCATAATCGAGTCTCGCATAATCGTCTCGTTTCCGAGACGAGACTCGACACGATACTCTGACAAGGTCTTTCATTGGTCTCGTCTCGAGTCTCGCGCATGAGGTCTTGCGTCTCGTACGAGAGTCTTGCAGGTAAGTATTTCTGCAAATAATATCTGCAATATTTCTGTAAATATTTTCGTATCTACACAGTGGAATTCCAGTAATGATATGTTGAAAGTACCTCTTGAAGGTAGACATAGGTAGACATAGAATGTTGTTGATTTAAAGCCATATGCCCTTGAGGACAAAGAATGGATAGTGCTAAAAGAAGTGCATAAATTACTAGTCAACTTTCAAATACTTTCCAAGAAACTCGGAGGAGAGAAGTACGTCAAATTACTTATGGTGGTTGTATATATCAATATACTAATAGATAATATTGAGACCAAAATATTTGCATGGGACCGAAAGGCAGATCGAAACGCTGTCGAAGAGCAGCTTATTGTTAGTTTTCAGGCTGCAAGAGACAAAATATTAAAGCATTATTGTAAAACTAATTAGATTTATGATACAGTTTTAATTCTTGATTCGCGGCATAAGATAGAAGTTTTTGATATGACAAGATGGAGCCAAGAATTAAAAGAGACTTCGATTCAGAAATTTGAAGATTTATACAAAGCCTATTTCCATCAATCAGAAGGCTAACGTTCGAAAGTAACGGCATTGAAGGAACGAGAAGATTCTAGAGCGGAAAAGTCGGATTTTGTAATTGATTTTGATGTTTTGCCTTCCGAAAGAGAATGGATGCAGGAGCTTCAAAAATATTATTCTATGCCTCGGTGTAATAAAGACACAGATATATTACAATGGTGGAAAATTCATGCTTCTGAATTTACTATTTTAAGTTTAATGGCACGAGATCTCTTAAGCATACCGGCTACTTCAGTCCCGGTGGAAAGATTATTCTCACATGCTGCATTAACTATGAGAAAACATCGAAATCGCCTTAATAATAAATCTGCACGATGTTTGTTATGCCTAAACGATTGGGTGAAAAACAAAATCATTTGTGACCGACAGGGCTGTAATTCTCCCTTTCGACTCTTACATTATAGCAAGTATTTAAGTATTCCTTATGGCATTGGAACAATAAGATTATGCATAACGAGATGAAAAATGAAAATCTCGTCTTGTTGGTCTAAAGTGTTATAATTTCGTAAATATGTAATTGAAAAAGGATTGTTATTGGATTAATTAATTGGATTAGTTATCATATGTCAAAGTATAATGCTGTACGAAATGTGGAAAATTAGGAAATTAGGAAGTTCATTTGACGAAAAATTGGATGTATCACTGTCTCAAATACAAGTTTATCAGAAATTTTACAAATGGGCACTTGCTCCTTACCATTTTTGTATTTACTTTAGATGTAACTAAAACAAAATATAAATTGTATTGACGATAGAAGAAAAAGACGAAGCTAAGAACACACTTAGAGATACGTACGCTAATACTAGATTACTACCACTAATAGTTAAGTTAGAGGCGAAAATAGAACCATTTTCTGCAAGGAAGTTATATCCCTTACTACTTACTGCTCAGCAGTGGTGGATATCACAAAAGAACCTTCCTGACATTGAAAAAATTTCTTCCAACTTTAAAACAATTTTTATGTGTTGTTTATTATTTAGTTTCAATAGAGAGGGGTCTTCACAACATTTGGGTTCGTCCACTTCAATGTATCCACAAATGAGGAGTGGAAAAAGCCAGAAAATTAGTATTTCTATGTAAACTTTATTAACTATTGTTTTTGTTTGTCTTAGTTTTTAGTTGCCTGGTTTACCAGTTTTTGTATAATGAATATATTTATTTTCATTTCTCTTTTGATTTAAATTAATGATTAATATAAAAAAATTACTTGATTTAAATCATTGATTAAAATTGTTTTAAATCAAGTGATTTAAATCGGGCGAACCCTGGTTCTAGGTCTTGTGTTAGTTCTAGTGACAATGCTAGTGCAAATCTAGGACTAACACTAGACCTAGAACTATTGAGGTCTTATATATAATCTAGAGAGCGTATGTGGTGGTGGTGGGGGTAATCAGAAAGTCAGACATGTTGGATGTACCGACCTGAACTTAGCTATAGTTTCAAGTCTCTATTGTACTCAAGGTTTATAGAACATAAGGTTACCTAATTCCCTATGCCTCTGTAGTATCGATTATTACCCCGCAAATTGACGTCACTGGTTCGATACAGTCAGAATAAAAGATAGCCTATACGTGCCTATACTGTGGTACAGTCTATATAAAATATTTAAACCTCGCATCGTGTTGTGTTGTTCATAGAACCAGCTACGTCACTGACTCACCTTGCCTCTCAGAGGAGGAGAATCGGTATTGGGTAACCTTATGTTCTATAGACCGTGTATTGTACTTACAATTATAACCTCACAATTCTCATAAACATATTGTTATTTCGTTTCACATAAGTTTTTTATAATTTGGTAGGTTGGACAATTATTCACAACAGTCCATAAAGTGTTTCTGGTTACTTGACTTGGAATTAACAATTGAAGATCACGGTGTAAGAAGGGGACAACTCCTTCTCTTGATAAATGGAGCTACTCCCTTCTTGCACCGAGGTCTTCAATTGAAGTTCAAGTAAAGTTTATTATTAAGGAAGGTTCAGTTTTTTTTTAAATAAACTAACAATTATTTATAAGCAAAGGTTAACGTGATCAATCAGAATTGCTTTAAATATTTTCTTCTTAGTTTATGTTAATTATAAGGGTTGTGGCTAAAAATTATTAAGTTCTTTTAAAATATCATATAATTCATAATTTATTTATCAATAAAAAATTATGTTTTGTTTTGGTTATTATTTTCTGTCTTTCCAGTTTATAATAATGTAAATTCTTGCATAAGTATATATAAGAATTTCGAATTTCCCGCTAAGTTGGTACATCTAACATGGCGACCTTTCTGGCTTCATTTTAGGCGTGGTGGGGACAACAGCATACGCACTCTAGATTATATATAAGACCTCAATGCCTAGAATCAAAAACATTTGGGTCTGAAGACGCACGGCTAGTCTGAAGTGTTAGTTCTAGTTTTACTTCAATGAAAATATACAACAACCTAACGCTGAATAACAACTAAAACTAGAGCTAACACTAGAACTAGAAACATTCGGATTTAGCAGCACGTCTCTCAAGACGGCTAATCCCGAATGTTTCTAGTTCTAGGTCTTGTGTTAGTTCTAGTGACAGTACTAGTGCAAAACTAGAACGAACACTAGACCTAGAACTTGAAAGTTTTTAAATATTTCTAGTTCTAGGTCTAGTGTTCGTTCTAGTTTTGGTTCAACGAAAAATATACAACAAGCTAACGTCACTAGAACTAGTAATAGTTCTAAGTTTAGTGTTAGTTCTAGTATTGCACTAGTACTGTCACTAAAGATCTAGAAACATTCAGGTTTAGCCGCACGTCTCTCAAGACGGCTAAACCCGTATGATTCTAGTTCTTGTGTTAGCTTTAGTGACAGTACTAGTGCAAAACTAGAACGAACACTAGACCTAGAACTTGAAAGTTTCGGGTTTAGCGGTGCGTCTTTAAAAGCAGTTTCTTCTGCTACTAACTTTCTGTTAGTTCTAGTTTTACTTCAATTACCACAGGCCGTGAAAGCCTTCACCACAAACTATGTTTTCACATCATACATAATTCGTCTTATGTTATATTTAATAAGCATTCTAACTAAATAAAATAAATATTTCGCCATTAATTAATTATTTTCCTTTATTATTTATCTTGTTCATTTCTTTCTATTTATATAGATCTCAACAATTCTTTTTTCACGTTTGATACGTTTAAGTTGAAATTTAAAGCAGAACCTTATTAAGAACCACTTCTCGTTAATACCAACAAACATTGTGTCCTCGTCGTATTCTTAATACCAAGACACAAATCAGGAGCTTCTTTTTCCTGTTGCTCCTCTTTCCACCTTTTCGTACTTGAAAAGGAGCCAAGTTGGTTGCGCCCCACATTTGCATACGTTTAACGTAACCAGTCCGCCCGCCCTTAAGTAGTTGGATTTATTTCTAGCGTTACGAAAACACAAGACCCCATTTCCCGTATATTCTTGGTTGGTTAAATGGGAACATGAACACGGGGGAGTTGTTTACCTGCTTTCTCGGCATTTATCAAAAATGTTACGTAAATTTTTATTCTTTATTAATTAAAAATTTTGTTTTATAGATGCAAGCCTCTATGCGCACTACGTGTTCAAAGCTTTTGATGTAAATTGCAATGGTGCCATCAGTTTTAGGGTAAGTATTTAAAAAAAAATATCCCCGTAAAATCGTTTCGTTTAGTACTCGAACATCCGTTGAATTATTTTTCAGTAATGAAACGAGTATAAACCGAGAACGAAAATTTAACAACGTTTTTACAACCACCTCCCCCGCCACCAATCGTAAAATCGCCAACGTTATTTACGACCCTGTTTGTCGTAGTTTTCGTTTCGTTCACCGTTGCCCGATTTTTCTGACCCCAACAATAAATAATAATGATAAATCAATAATAGAAAAAACAGCAACAATTTTCTTTATTATTTTAATTTTTGTTTTAGGACCTGCTTATAACTTTATCGACACTTCTCCGCGGTTCCGTTTACGAACGTCTTCGTTGGACGTTCAAATTATACGATGTAAACGGTGACGGTTGTATTAGTCGCGGAGAACTGTCAGAAATCGTCGTCGCAGTACATGAATTGATGGGCAGAAGAGCACATCAAGTCGAGGACGATCGAAAAGCCCGGGAACAAATAGACAGGGTGTTCCGAAAATTAGATCTAAATCAAGATGGCGTCATAACCATAGAAGAATTTATGGAATCATGTTTGAAAGACGACGTTATAACGAGATCTTTACAAATGTTCGATGCTGTACTATGATGATTTTAAATTTATTAATAATTTTTTTTTATTTGAAAACGTTTCGCATTCTTTTCGTAATTAATTTATGAGCCACTCTGATGTTCTTATGAGTAAAAAAATTCTTAATCGATGCTGCTTCCGAAGGTTTAACGAGAAAGGTAAGGAAATTGACAGGATGATGAAAAATTTAAATGGGAATTATTTAAAAAAAGGAAATTATAAAAAAAACACCGAGATAACAGATTATTTGTAATAAAATTCTTATAAAAGTGCCTACCGCTGAACTTTAAATTTAAAGAATAAAAAACTTGCAAACAAAAATTATTTGAAAAAAAAATTTGTTATAATCATTCAAAACTTGTATAAATGGATGCACTATCACTAAGTTGTTATGGTTGTGAGTAATAAATTTTGATTTTAATTTAATTAAAAAATCAAATTCAATGTGTGTGTATAGGCAACCCAATTAACAATCTATAATTTTTATTGATTTAATTGATTATTTAGCCATCAAAGCGCAATAATTCCAAATATTTAACTTAAAATGCGAGTTTTATACATTTTTATATCATTTCTCTTTAATTATCCATAAAAATCTGATTGATTTAAAAAAGTAATTTGACGTTTTTCTGTCAAATAATAACAGTCTACATCGATAGATGTCGCGAATGAAATCACAGAATTTTTTTAATATAAAATGTACTTACTGTAATTAATTGATTCTCTTCTTATTCGTATTTTCTTTTCTTATATGTTTCGTTTCTTCTCTTTTAATTAAATTAATCCTAAAAATTACAATAAATCGATATTGATTTAATCTTGACACTTAAAAGTTGATAGATGTCGCGTTTAAAAACACTAGGTTTTTATTATAAAGAAATATTTAAAATTAATATTTTCCCACTTACCGAAAACAGCATTTATTGTAAAATTGATTGATTTTCCTCATTTTCTCATTGTTTATTAATTTATTTCGTTTGTTTTTTCATTAAACTGCTTCTAAAAAAAATTGTAATAATTCGTGATGTGGGTTTGACTTTGACATTTAATAATTGATGCATAAATCGATAGATGTCGCGTTTAAAACCACAATGTTTTAATTAAAAAGAAATATTTAAAATTAATATTTTCCCACTTACCGAAAACAGCACTTATTGTAAAATTCATTGATTTTCCTCATTTTCTCATTGTTTATTAATTTATTTCGTTTCTTTATTCATTAACTGTTTCTAAAAAAATTGTAATGATTCGTGATCTAGGTTTGACTTTGACATTTAATAATTGATGCATAAATCGATAGATGACGCATTTAAAACCACAATGGTTTTATTAAAAAAATATTTTTTCATATGAAGAAATCTTTATTTCTACGTTTTATTTTTAGTTTTGGTATCTTACGCTTTAATTAATCATAAAAATCTAATTGAAATATCAACTTACTCAAAGAAACTTTAAAAAATCAACTTACCAAATTAAGCACTTATTGTAAAAGTGATTGATTTTCATCATTTTCTCATTTATTCTGTTCTTTTTTCTATAAAACAGCTTCTAAAAAAAATTAGAATCATTCAAGATACAGGTTTGACTTTGACATTTAATAATTGTTTTGTAGATCGATAGATGTCGCGATTACAATCACAAAATTTATAAATTTTACTAAAAAAATTATTTAAAATGAATATTTATTATAAATAAATAAATAATTATTTTATGAAATGATAATTTGGTATACTTTTTTTTACAATTTATTATTATATCTTTGTCGTTATATAAAAAAATAAAGAATGATATTTGGGTTGCCTAATTTATCTTATTTTAAGTTTCATAAATTGTTAAATAATTTATTATTAACAACTATAAAAACACAAAACACACCAAAAAACATTAAATACATACAAATAAAACTGTGAAAGAAAAAGGTGATTCAAATTACTTATTATTTTTATTCGAAAACTTGTAAAAACATCTTTTGCACTTTAACAAAAAAGGTAATTATAAATAATAACTATAAATAATATAAATGTCCATTTCGAAATTATAAAAAAAATCGATTTTATCTACATACGCTTTTTTATTCATTATTTTTGTTAATAATAATTTTTTTATATTGTATTTACTAAACAAAGTAAAAATCTAATTAGAAATCTTCTATTTTAGAGAAAATGAGATAAAAATAAACAATTAGGGCAATATTTCGTAGCATATCCGAAATAATAATTAAAAAACAAAACAAATCGATGATGTAATAAAAGAAAAATAATAATTGGTTATTTAAACATAAAAATAAAAAAAATTGTGGAATTTTCATAAATTTGTCGAGCTTTTACTACAATAATTGTTGTAAATTTGTTCTTCTTTATTAAATGTGTCTGAAATTTTTATATTTAACAGCTGAAAATTTGAATGTAAAATTTTTCAGAAAAAAAATAAATAAAAAAAAATAATTATAACGGGTAAAGAAATGCGGAAACTTTTTTAAAATTGTAATAACAAAAAAATTATAAAAAATCTTGTTTCAAACAACGCATTTCCTCATGCATTTAACACCAAATAAAATAACATTAAAAAATGTCAAAAAGCGTCACTTTTTAACGTTGCGATTCTATTTATTGTGAAAACGATTGATTAAATAGATGTATATAATATATATTTAAATTAAAAAAATAATTATAAAAAAGTACAAATAGGCGAAGTTCCCTTTGTTCGATTTTATTAAATTATTATTGTATAGAAAGTTAAAAAAAAGTGTACGTCTTGTGTTAAAATAGGTGTCCGTTAAAATAATCTAAAAAAAATTGGAAACAAAATCAAGAAAATAAACGTAAAAAATAAAACAAGAAATGTTAAAAAAGAAAAAGGAAATTGATTGTAGATTACAATTAGATACTGAGATAATTCATTTTTATTTTTTTAATATAATTAATTGTTTTTATAGAGCTTCATCTACTGTGAATTATTAATTAATGGAGCAATTTAATTAATTAATTTTCGACTGAAAAACTCCCTATAAATAAATAGGAGAATCAAACTCAACTCGACTCAAGCCAACCCAATCAACGCGAATTAATCATTGATTATTATTATAAATTCGATTAAATGTGTTTAATATTGTTATCGTCAACCTATTAATAAATTGTTATACAGTGTCATTAAATTTGTTTTAATTTTTTTTAATCCTAACAATTTCTATTTGAACTAGAAACATTCGGCTTTAGCCGCACGTCTCTCAAGACGGCTAAACCCAAATGTTTCTAATTCTAAGTCTAGTAACAGGTCTAGTTCTAGTGTTAGATCAATAAAAATATACAACAACATAACGCTGAATACCAAATGAAACTAACACAAGACCTACAACTAGAAACATTGTGCTAGTGTAAAACTAGAACAAACACTAGATCTAGAACTAGAAACATTCGGGTTTAGCCGCACGTCTCTCAAGACAGCTAAACCCGAATAATTCTAGTTCTAGGTCTTGTGTTAGTTCTAGTGATAGTGCTAGTATAAAACTAGAATTAACACTAGATCTAAAACTAGAAACATTCGGGTTTAGCCGCACGTCTCTCGAGACAGCTAAACCCGAATGATTCTAGTTCTAAGTCTAGTAACAGGTCTAGTGCTAGTGTAAAACTAGAACTAACACTAGATCTAGAACTAGAAACATTCGGGTTTAGCCGCACGTCTCTAAAGACGGCTAAACCCGAATGATTCTAGTTCTAGGTCTTGTGTTAATTCTAGTGATAGTGCTAGTGTAAAACTAGAACTAACACTAGATCTAGAACTAGAAACATTCGGGTTTAGCCGCACGTCTCTCAAGACGGCTAAACCCGAATGATTCTAGTTCTAGGTCTTGTGTTAGTTCTAGTGATAGTGCTAGTGTAAAACTAGAACTAACACTAGATCTAGAACTAGAAACATTCGGCTTTAGCCGCACGTCTGTCAAGACGGCTAAACCCGAATGATTCTAGTTCTAGGTCTTGTGTTAGTTCTAGTGATAGTGTAAAACTAGAATTAACACTAGATCTAAAACTAGAAACATTCGGGTTTAGCCGCACGTCTGTCAAGACGGCTAAACCCGAATGATTTTAGTTCTAGGTCTTGTGTTAGTTCTAGTGATAGTGTAAAACTAGAATTAACACTAGATCTAAAACTAGAAACATTCGGGTTTAGCCGCACGTCTCTAAAGACGGCTAAACCCGAATGATTCTAGTTCTAAGTCTAGTAACAGGTCTAGTGCTAGTGTAAAACTAGAATTAACACAAGACCTAGAACTAGAAACATTCGGATTTAGCCGCACGTCTCTAAAGACGGCTAAACCCGAATGATTCTAGTTCTAGGTCTTGTGTTAATTCTAGTGATAGTGCTAGTGTAAAACTAGAACTAACACTAGATCTAGAACTAGAAACATTCGGCTTTAGCCGCACGTCTCTCAAGACGGCTAAACCCGAATGATTCTAGTTCTAGGTCTTGTGTTAATTCTAGTGATAGTGCTAGTGTAAAACTAGAACTAACACTAGATCTAGAACTAGAAACATTCGGGTTTAGCCGCACGTCTCTAAAGACGGCTAAACCCGAATGATTCTAGTTCTAGGTCTTGTGTTAATTCTAGTGATAGTGCTAGTGTAAAACTAGAACTAACACTAGATCTAGAACTAGAAACATTCGGCTTTAGCCGCACGTCTGTCAAGACGGCTAAACCCGAATGATTCTAGTTCTAGGTCTTGTGTTAGTTCTAGTGATAGTGTAAAACTAGAATTAACACTAGATCTAAAACTAGAAACATTCGGGTTTAGCCGCACGTCTGTCAAGACGGCTAAACCCGAATGATTTTAGTTCTAGGTCTTGTGTTAGTTCTAGTGATAGTGTAAAACTAGAATTAACACTAGATCTAAAACTAGAAACATTCGGGTTTAGCCGCACGTCTCTAAAGACGGCTAAACCCGAATGATTCTAGTTCTAAGTCTAGTAACAGGTCTAGTGCTAGTGTAAAACTAGAATTAACACAAGACCTAGAACTAGAAACATTCGGATTTAGCCGCACGTCTCTAAAGACGGCTAAACCCGAATGATTCTAGTTCTAGGTCTTGTGTTAATTCTAGTGATAGTGCTAGTGTAAAACTAGAACTAACACTAGATCTAGAACTAGAAACATTCGGCTTTAGCCGCACGTCTCTCAAGACGGCTAAACCCGAATGATTCTAGTTCTAGGTCTTGTGTTAGTTCTAGTGATAGTGCTAGTGTAAAATTAGAACTAACACTAGATCTAGAACTAGAAACATTCGGGTTTAGCCGCACGTCTCTCAAGACGGCTAAACCCGAATGATTCTAGTTCTAGGTCTTGTGTTAGTTCTAGTGATAGCGCTAGTGTAAAACTAGAACTAACACTAGATCTAGAACTATAAACATTCGGGTTTAGCCGCACGTCTCTAAAGACGGCTAAACCCGAATGATTCTAGTTCTAGGTATAGTGTTAGTTCTATTTTTAGTTCAATAAGAATAGAGATTTAGAATAGGTTTAGCCATCTTAAGAGATGAAATGCTAAACCTGATTGTTTCTAATTCTAGTGTTAGTGCAATAAACACCGATTATAAAAGCCTTCATACCTAATTCTTTTTAGTTTAGATAATGTAATTAGTAATTACTATATTTCATAAATTTGAAGAAAAAAAAACCAAATTATATTTTTAAATATTTTGTATTATTTTTTTTGGAATGGACAATACAATTATTACATGATTTTATAACAACAAATTAATAATTATTCTTTATTATTTTAACCATTACTATTCGGTGCGTTTTTTTTTAAATTTTTTAATGACGACGACAAACGTTCTTGGGAAAAACGAACAGTTTGGTTCTTATTACTCAATAAGATCTAAATGCCTTTTTATTGGGCTAAGGAAGGATAGGGACTGACTACCTAACAGTTTGTGTATCCTCAAAAACTTAAAATAATGAACGAAAAAAATCTAAAAGAACACGTTTTGTTAAAAACAAAAAAAAATATTTCTTTTTTTTTTAAAATCCTTGTTGGTACTGTCTCGAATCGAGTCGATTTTGAAGAATTTCCAATTGCCTTTTAGCTTCGCATTGCGGGAAATTTTGTAAGTCGTAGTATTGTGGGGCTATTTTTAAAAGCCAATCAGCTAAAAAACCAATAGAAAAAAATTAGGACAAAATTGTTTAAACAAAAAAAATAATTTACGTTTTATATCCGTAACCGTTCGTATATAATTTTTGGTCGTTAAAACGAACTCGTTATAGATAACCCACTCTGGTTTATGATCTAAACATGTCGATGGATGTAGTTGGACCATTTGGTTATCTTTTATTGTTAAATAATGTCCAGTACGTTCTAAATGTGCAACCTTAAATTAATAAATATTAATTTTGTTTACTGAATGTGTTATTAAATAGTATTATTACCTGCATAAAGAAACCGTTCACTAATGCTTTTCGTATGTTAATGTAATAATCTTTACTAGTAAAGTCTGTGGAAGTTCGTTTCAAATTGAACCGGTCCATAATGCGTGAAAGTTGCTGTCGGACGTTGTCGGCAGATTTCAAACTACGATAGTTTATGAAATTGTCATAACACCACTGTGGATCCTCCATATCTAATCAAACATTACATACAATAATAATCAAATATTATATACAGGTGTTTCATGAGGAATGGTACACACGTTAATATGTTATAGTTATTTATTTTAAGCAGAAAAGTTCCTAAAAATATGTGCTCAATTCCCAAAGGTAACTGAGATAGAGCCAGTTAATGCATAAACTGATTTATTTAAATGTGTACATAAAATATCGAAATTCTGACTTTAAAGGAAGGGTTCGAATATCCCACCGCCTAACTCGATGCACTTGGTTGATCTCTTGAAGATATCACGCACTGTGCTGCGTAATTTATCCTAATGTCCGGTGATCGAGCTGGTCAACTGATAGGAAATACCTTGGTTCAGGTATTGTATCACTTGACGGCCGTAGTGAACAGTCATCATGCTGGAAGAGCATATTGGCTCTGGTAGCTCTTCTAACAATATTAGAAGCTCATTGAGCAAGAACTCTAAATATCTGTCCATTGTTAAACGCTCGGGTAGTACAAAAGGCCCAATTAAGTTATTGTCGATCATTCCACACCATACATTCACAGAGAATTTTACCTGAAAATTTGTTTCAACACTGGCATGCGGATTATCCTTAGACCAACGGTGATCATTTCGACTGTTATTGATTCCATTACGGGTGAAATCGGTAAAAAGTATCACAGGAACCAAGCGGCGGTTAGATATTACCTATCCACAAAATTCCAATCTCCTGGCAAAGTTTGTTGGTTCAAGGTGTTGTACTGGGTGAACATGGAATAGATACAAGCCATGAGTACGCAATGTTCTCCATACTTTTACATGAGAAACACCAAGACGAGCAGAAAGTCTTTTTGTACTGGTAGATGGACTGCGTTCTACCGACTGAAGAATTTATTCAACTTCATTCAGAGTTTGCACACCTGCACGCAATCTGTTGAATGTTCGAGTAAATGCTCTTGAATCTGGTAGCACTCAGTTAGAAAACCGTCCCTTATAGTCACGGCGAGCAGCACGTGCATTTCTATTTGAGAAACCGTAACAAAACGCCATATCAGCATATTCTGCATGAGTCAATATACATTATCAACAACTTAGTCGACACGTCAAGCAAATAATGTTAAATGTCAAACATTGATAAATGACTATTTCATAACAGTCGTGAGTAATATCAATTTATGCATTAACTAGCTGTATCTCAGTTACCTTTGAGAATTGAGCACATGTTTTTAGGAACTTTTCTGCTTAAAATGAACACATCTATAACATATTAACGTATGTACCATTTTTCATGAAACACCCTGTATATTAAGTATAAGTAGTCAAAAAAGTAATGCAACCTAACTTAATTTTTATCAATATGTTATCAAGTTGTTAGAAGCTGCCGAAGAAAGAGTGAAGAAAATGAGTGTTGAAGAATTGGAGACGATCGATAAAACTGGTGACGTAACGGAAAACGAAATAGCATACGAAGCTATGATGATGATCAAAATTTAGCAAAAACACTTGCTTTGACTGATGTTGATACAGTGCGTGACGTTTTATTAAAAATCAAACAATACGAAAGTGTTGACGCCACCCGTACAAAAACCAAATATTCCTCAAAAAACTAATGGAAAAGAAATTGAGAAACCTGAAACGCAAGCAAAAAAATGCTATATTTGTAATGACATGAGACCCATTTCAGCAAAATGTCCAAAACCGCAAAAGAAAGGAAGATGTGTCAATTGCAATAAAGTAGGTTACATCACCACAAATAGCAAAGAAGCAAAGAGGGCGAACAAAATTAAAAAGGTTGATATACCGGACGTTTATGGCAAAGTAATGCAAGTTGATGGAAAACCATTGAAGGTATTTGTTTACTTAGGAAGTGAGGTTGTGACGCTTCGACTGAAGGACGCAGACAAACTAGAAATACAATATACGTCATTCAACTGAAGGGATTTGGAAGTGAATTAGGAAGAACAATCGGAAGATGCCAAAGTTTACAGGACATTGACCGAGTAGAAATCGAGGTAGAAATCTATGTGTTGCTTCGTTGTCAAAAAGACGTCATAATAGAGCCGTTAAAGTCAATCGATTAGAAAAACCGTCTTTCAAAAAATCGATAATCTAAATTAAATTAGACGGATTAGTAACGTTTTCACGTTCGAAACTTGTTTAATTTTTGCAATAATTAGTTACTGTTTCTCCTAGTGCATATAATTCGTAGCATTGTCTCTCTCCAGGAATTTTATTGATTTTAATCGCTCCAACCGTACGCTCGAATCTGAGTGACGTACTTTGGAGTTCGCGCCCTGTAGTTTCAAACTTTATTATTTTTTTTTGAAAAAACTAAGCCTCAGAATCAAAAATTAAAAAATATAGGGTAAATCAATTTTGAATGCCATCCGGGCTTGTAAACGCACCCAGTGCTTTTATGTGATTGATCAAAATAATTTCCGCAGAACTTGGACCAAATGTTGTAACCGTTTACATGGATGATCTAATGATCGAGAAGGACTTGAAAACCTCAGACACGTATTTAATGTTTTAAAGGAAGAGGGCCTTACCTTAAACCTGATAAGTCTCATTTCCTGATAAAAAGCGTTGAGTATTTAGGTTTTGAAATAGACGAAAATGGAGTACAACCAGGGAGAAACAAAGTGAAAGCCGTGGAAAATTTTAATCGCCCAGAAAATGAACATGATGTGCGAAGATTTTTAGGACTTTCCGGATTTTTCCGAAAGTTTGTAAGAAATTATTCTCTTATCGTGAAACCATTAACGATGTTGACTAGAAAGGATGCTGTAGAGAAGTGGGGAGAAGAGGAGGAAAAATCGTTCAAAACGATAAAAGAAGAACTATACGATCCAGAAACAGATTTTGAAATCCATACCGATGCCTGGAAGATGGGAATAACTGGAATACTATTTCAAAAGACGAAAAATGAACCAAAAAGTTTATTGAAACCAATAGCCTATTTCAGTCGACAAACAACGGGATTGGGAAGTCGTTATCACAGCTATGAACTGGAAATTCTAGCCGTTACAGAAACCTTAGAAAGATTTCGAACGTACATACTAGGTCGAGAATTCAAAGTAATAAGCGATTGTAATTCTTAAAAGACAATCATGAAGAAGAAAGACTTGATGCCGAAAATAGCACGATGGGTGTTGAAACTCCAAGGACACGACTTTATCATTGAATATCGCCCAGGAACTCAGATGGCTCATATAGATGCATGGAGTAGGAGTCCAAATGAAGAATCAGAGGACGCTAAGATAGGAAGCTTGATATATAGGAAGATGAAACCATAAAGAAAATAAAAGCTACGTTGGAAAAACATCCAAATGACAACGAAACGAGACAGATTCATCATGACTACGAAATCTATCAAAACAAAATCTATCGCAGAACTACAGACGGTCGTAAATGGGTTGCACCGAAATTGATTATTGGGAAAATAATAAAAGGAAGTCATGACGATATGGGACATTACGCTTAAAAAAAACTGTGGATCATTTAAAACGATATTTTTGGTTTCCGAAGATGAGAAAATACATAATAATGTAAATAAAATGCTGTATTGAATGTGCATACCATAAAGTTACAGGAAAAAAGCAGATAGACTTGCATAACGTAGAATGATTACCGATTCCTCTTTTCATACAATTAACGTTACTATTTAGGACCTTTCCCCATAAGTAGAAAAAGAAATACCTACTTGTTAATTTGTGTAGATAACTTCACAAAATATGTTATTATCCAAGCTGTGAAAAATAAGAAGAGTAAACCGACGATAGAAATTATTAAGGAAATTACTGGAATCTTTTTTGGTCCAACAATACTTATAACTAGAGCCCAGACAGTTTAGGAAAGTGATCCTAAAACGCCTCCCACTCCAGTCTCAATATTCAATGAATTAAATCGAAGCGTACGCTTATCAAGGCATTCGTTTAGTGTGGAGGGGCGCACGTTTTCTAAACTGTCCGGGCTCTGCTTATAACAGATAGAGGAATTGCTTATATGTCGTGCGATTCTGAGAATTTCTGCAAAGAAAATGATATCCAACATATCAAGCATACATCAGCAACCCCAAGAGCCAACAGACAAGCAGAAAGCTTCGACCGTACGATAATGACTATGCATCACGAAGATGAACGAGGATGAGACACGAAGTTACGAAAAATCCAGGTCGCTTTAAACAACATAAGGAACAGAACTACTCAGAAGACACCTCACGAACTATTGTTTAGGTTTCTGCTACGGAACATTTTACAAAACCGTGTCATAATGACTCTTGAAGAAGACCAAAACGCACCAGATATTGATAAACTAAACGATTTACGCGATAAAGTGATGACAAATATCGAAAGAGTACAACGAACACAGAAAGAGAGAAGTGATATGAAGTACCAAAAACTTCTAAAATAATAAATATGTATAGTATAATATATGTACAAGAGGAAGGTCTAGTATTGATTAGACGAGAGATGGCAGCTACGGGACAATCTAGAAAGAAGATACCATCTTATAAAGGACCGTATCTAGTAAACACCGTTCTGGGAAATGCTAGATATCATTTAATCAACATACCAGGTGCTCAATAGCCCCAGCGAAATTTTAGTTCAATTTTTGCTGAAGACCTCATGAAACCATGGTGCCAAATACCGGATGACGTCGACGATGGAATCGAGGACGATTCATCAGGTAGCGAAGCCGAATGTAATGGCTCATGATGGACCACTAGAATGGTCGCATTGATGATGGCTAGCATGTTTGGTTCCACACAGTGGTACAGTCTAGATGGCCCACCTAATGGACCAATGTAAGCAACAGGTGCTGTTGACGACCGAAATGCTTAAGCAATGATGGCCCACTGTGTGGACATGCCACTGCGCAGTTAGCTGTGCATGATGACACCCTTTGATGTGTGGTGCCCGACCGCTCCCAAAGCCATCCTTTACTATTACCATCACCATTATCCACCACTTATGGTCATCACCCTTCTACACAATGGCGATGGCTCGCAGTGGTCCATGATAAGTCATAGTAAAGAGGGGCCATAACAACTAGCGACACCTATTGAATATTTTGAAATCATAAGAACAATACCGATCGATAAAAGAAGTTGAGAAACAATGTGCCAGTGTTAGCGATGGAATAAAGTTAATGAATGTATTTATAAAAAATAAAACAAACGAAAAACAAGTAATAAAGGGATAAACGATTAGGCCCCTTTTATTTAGTACATTTGTTTACTTACTTTGTTTGAAGGCGTGGTAAACGTTGAGTAAGGTGAGATGATCTCCGTCGATATGCGCGAAACGCATCTTTGCGTCGTCGGCCGCCTTCTTCGCCTCGTTCGGGCGCACGAAACACTGTGGGACTAAACATTGGAGCAGGGCAGTTGCCCGTATCCAACCAATATAGTTGCCGCGACTCACGCGTTTCCTACAGAGCTACCTTAGTCAGTACCTCGAGCGGATAGCAAACCACTTTTTTAATTATCTAATTTACCAAATAAAGTAATAATTTGTTTTTACATAAATTGTCAAAAAAGTAGTTTTTAATTTATTCTATTCGCTCGGGTATGAATTTTTTATGACTTTTTTGCAAGCTATGTTATTAATTACTTCTTAATTAAAGAAGTTTTAATAACATTAAAACAGTTTTTTTTAAAGAAATTAAATATTAATAAAAAAAAATTAAAATTATCAAGAAAAATTTGTTCGGTATTGAAAAATACTTAACTTAAGAGATCTAACCTCAATTTAGATACTATTTTAACTTAATTTTTTAATAATTAAATTTTTTTTTCATAACCCTCTTAAATTTATAAATACCTGACAACATTGCAGTGACCGATAAGATCTCATTCGAACAATTATGATTGCAACTTGCGATCAACATCTTCGCCAATTGCGGGTCCAACGGAAACTCGGCCATAACAGCCCCCAAATCAGTTAAATTCCCGTCATCATCCAACGCCGCTAAATAATTCAATAATTCCAACGCTCGCATCAACGTTTCCGGCGCAGGAGGATCCATAAAATCAAAATGAACCAAGTCGTCAATCCCCAACTTCTTCAACTGCAAAACAACTGAACCCAAATTCGATCTTAATATTTCCGGATAAGTATTATCTTGCATTTCGGTTTTGTACGCTTTCTCAGTGTATAATCGGAAACATTTTCCCGGTTTTGTTCTCCCAGCTCTTCCCGCCCTCTGTTGAGCCGACGCTTTACTAATCGGTGAAACCAACAAACTTTCAACGCGAATTCTCGGATTATAAACTTTTTGCTTTGCAAAACCGGGGTCGATCACGAAAACAACGCCATCTATTGTTAAAGACGTTTCAGCGATGTTCGTCGAAACAACAACTTTCCTTCCAATGGCCCCCGAAGATTTATTTGGGGGTGGTTCTTCAAAAATTCGTTGTTGTAAATTCGGGGGGAGTGTTGAATAAAGAGGGATACATTTTAATTCACCCACTTCCGGCCCTAAATTATCAATTTCTCTTTTGATACGTTTACAAGCGACTTCTATCTCTTCTTGTCCCGTTAAAAATAATAAAATATCTCCTGCGATTTCTTCACACATGTGGATTTGAATGACGGTTCGAATTGCAGCTTCTAAATAATCCCTTTCTGCTTCGGGGGTATAAAATATTTCGACCGGGTGAGTTCGCCCAGGAACGTTCATTAATGGAGCATTATCGAAATATTGTTGGAATTTTCCCGCATCTAATGTAGCAGACATAATAACTAATTTTAAATCTTTACGTTGTTTAATAACTTCTTTTAAAACCCCCATTAATATATCAGTTGCTAAAGTACGTTCGTGAGCTTCGTCGAGGAGGATGCATTGGTAAGCGTCTAACATTGGATCGCTCATTCCTTCGCGAAGTAACATACCATCTGTCATATATCTATTTATAAAACAAAAATTATTAATGTTTAAATAAAAATAAAATCATTAGAACTTATATTGAAGAGCCACCCTCAAAAGATTCACCTAAATAAATAGTTTAACATAATATAAAAAATTTAAAAAAAAATAAAATTTAAATAATTTAACAATATAAAAAAGAACCCAACCCAATTCCACCAAAAAACAAAGAAGATCCAAAAATGCATAAACCTAACAATCCAATGCGCCCTATTATATGTATTCTAGTACATATAGAATATAAAAATTCCTTGTTGACTTCTTTAAAAATGTTATAAATTTATTAGCACTTTTAGTTTAGCTGTACCTCTCTTAAGACGGCTGGTAGGTAGCGTTAGTTAGCATAAAATATTACTATGTTGCATATTTTTATTGAACTAAAACTAGAACTAACACTAGACTTGTTCGGGTTTAAGGTGGGATTTCTTATCCGCATCTACGGCTAGCGTCCTACGCACACGTCTAACGGATGCGTCAAAACATTGCGTGTAGACGCAGCTTCATATTTTCCTATAAGCGTGTGACGCAAACTACTATAAAATTTGTTTAATCTTAAATGAGGTTTGGGTAACCGTACAATGGATTCGCTATATAATAGCAAATTGTTGCTCTTGTTACAAGAGCATGACGATGACGAAATTTTATTATTACTTTTGAGAAAAAGGGAAAGAAAAGTCGCGAGAAATTTGTATCAACGTAGACTGAAAAAGGTTTTTTTAATATTGCATCAAATTGCATAGGGGTGATTGACGGCAAACACATAAGAATATTGTACCCAAAGAACAGTGGATCCTTACTTTAAAACTATAAGAACTATTTCTCAATTGTACTGTTAGCTCTCGTCGATTCCAATTACAAGATTACTGCTATAAATGTTGGCTCTTACGGCAAAGAAGGAGATAGCAGTATTTTTGAAAAATCGCCTATAGGTAACAACTCATGAAAAAGTATTGCAAGACGAAGCTTTTCGTCTTGGCAAATATATGATGAAACCGTATCCGAAAATCAAATCAGGCAATTCAAAAGAATTCTAAAGCAATTATCAATTACTGATTATATCGCGCGAGAAGAGTATCGGAAAATGCATTTGCTTTACTTTCGCAAAAATTCAGAATACGCTTCATGCTTATGCTTCAAGAGCGGTTAAGTCTGAAACTACTACTTCAATAATTACTATAATATGGTGTTTACACAATATGTTATGGGGTGAATATCTGCAGAAAGGAAATCAAATATACAAGAAATTTAAATGCCCGTGAATAACATGTTCGAAATTCCGGATCAACTTAAAGTTTGAAAACTATTTCAATACAGCACAAGGCTCAGTGGAATGGCAAGAGAATTAGATAGAAAGAGATTTAACATAGGCACTTTATAAAAAATATTAGCTAACTTTTATAAAATATAATCTATAAAATAAATAAATATAACGTTTTTAATAGCTTATTTGTTCTTTGCATACCTTTTGATATTTGTTTCCAAATATTGTCTCAATTATATTGATTTTTATAATTTGCTTGTAAAAAACTGTAGTAAAAAATATAATAAGACATATGGGGTGATGGGGTGACATACAGGGTGATTCAAAAAACCGCTAACAGACTTCTAGGGCAGGTAATACATCAAAAATTAAGATGAAAAGTCTTAATATACATGGGGTCGCAAATGTCTCCTTAACGAGATATAGCAGGTCAAAGTTTCTTTAAAATTAAACATTATCTGCAATAAAAAGCCCTTTTTTAAAATATTTTCAACTCCACTGCTAATTTTGTCAAACGTGCAGTATTTTCGTGTAAAGTGATCAATTATCTATCAATTGGTCTCTTACAAAACTTTGATTAAAGGAACAGTTTTTGATTGAATTAACAAATTTTCTACAAACGAGTTTTTCTTAAAAACTATTGCTTTGATCAAAGTTTTGTAAGAGACCAATTGATAGATAATATAATTGATTACTTTACACGCGTAGAGAGCGAAGGCGTAAACAATATTTTTAAAAACGTGCTTTTTATTGCAGATGTTTAATTTTAAAGAAACTTTGATCCGCTATATCTCGCCAACGAGGCATTTGCGACCCCCGGGTATATTAAGACTATTCATCTTAATTTTTCATGTATAATAATAATAATAATAATAAATGTCTTTATTTGTGCCCAATAATTATAACTCAAAATAACATTAGAACATTAGAAAATAACTTAATTGTTATATCCCGAAAACAGAAGAAAAAAAAAAGAAAAACAAACAAAAAGGGTTGAGAAGGGTACAAAAGGGCGAAGTTCAGTGACAAACACTGCTTAAACTTTACCCAAAAAAATAATACATGAAATCAATGAATAAACACCAATAGTAATAATTATAACAAACTTACAAAAAAAAGAATAGAAAACAAAGAAAGTGTCTATACACTCTTACCTACTCTAGAAGTCTGTTAGCGGTTTTTTGAATCACCCTGTATAGACATATACATTCAACTAATTTTTCAACTTCTTCAGATGTAAAATGAAGCTATGAACCCATTTTGAAACATAAACCCTATACTATAATACAGTAAATCCCAGCGCATACTCAAAACGCACCCTCAAACCCGCGTCAAGACTGCTTCAGAAGCAGACGTCTACCTGATGCTGCGTTAGTTGGCACTCATAGGAAATCTACTACGTTTGACTAGGTTGCATCGGTGATTAAGCTTCGAACACACGCTTATGACGCTTGCGACAGACGCGTTTAGGATATCCCACCTTTAGCCGTCTTGAGAGACGTGCAGCTACCCGAATGTTTCTAGTTGTCGGTCTAGTGTTAGTTCTAGTTTTACACTAGCACGATCACTAGAACTCACACAAGACCTAAAACTAGAATCACTCGGGTTTAGCCGTCTTGAAAGACGTACGAATGTTTCTAGTTCTCGGTCTACTGTTAGTTCTAATTATACACTAGCACTATCACTAGAACTAACACAAGACCTAGAATCATTCGGATTTAACCGTCTTGAAAAACGTGCGGCTAAACCCGAATGTTTCTAGGCGGCCGGCAACATCTCGAATTTTCCTAGTGTAATTTTTTGGTTCTAGTACCTATAGAATTAAATTCCTATAAATTCCTTGTTAACTTCGTTAAGAATGTTATAAATTTTCATCCTGAACACACCATTTGAAAAAGACAAGATTTAATAAACAAAATCAATGTATTACAACTCCCTGAAGACTTTACAATGATTTCATTTGATGTAACCAACCCCTATACCAATGTTCCAATTCAAGAATCACTACAAATAATCGAAGAAATCATAAAAGAAAAACTGGATATTGTAAATTCCGACAATTTCATTAAATTGTTTAAATTGTGCACTAAACAAAACTTTTGCCGTTTCAATGACAAAATCTTTAAATTTACAGAGGGATTACCCATGGGCTCAGCATCAAGTGGACTTAGCTCTGATATCTTCTTAAACAAATTAGAAAATGAATTTATAATTAATAACAATAATCCATATAAAAATAACATCTTATTCTTGACTTATATGTCAATGATGTATTCGCCATTATTGATAATAGAGATACATTAATACAATCCATAACAATAAAAATTTACATTAGACAGGGAGAAAAGAAACTATAGTAACCATAAGTTTGACATCAACAAAAACACTATATTGTTACATGGAATGAATCAAAGTTATAAAATGGAGAAAGTAGAAATGTATGAAATTCATAAAGAATAACCCTTACAAAATTATTTTAAATGAACAAACGACTCCAATCTTTCCACACCTATATGTAACCTTAAAAAATCTATTTGGACCCTTTTCTTCCAATCCCAATAGTAGTTTTGTCTAGTAATATAAATAAATAATCTGTTCTTACAAATAATTTTGATTTAACATGTATACAATGTGTTTATAATGTTACAGACTTCTTTGTACTGGCCAAACATGTGTTAATGTCAATTTTGTTGTGTGTTATAAGTTTCATTTTCCAAAAATGTTTTTCTTTATATCTTAACATATACAAATTTTATGAAATATTTGATGTTAGTAAAACTACAACTTTTACTTTACAGTTTGTTAATTTAACGTAATTTTATAGGTGAATCTTCTAAGGATGGCTATATTATTATTACTAAGTTAAAATGATTTTATTTTTATTTAAGCATTAATAATTAAGTGATAAAATGGATAAGATTTAATCAAAAATTACTAAATTAACAAAAACATATATTAAAACTTACTTTAAAATGGTTTTAGCTGAGGAACAATCCTCAAATCGAATACTATAACCAACTTCCTGTCCCAAAGCGACATCCATTTCCTCGGAAACTCTTTGCGCAACCGACATGGCAGCCACTCTTCTTGGTTGAGTGCAACAAACCCCTTTTATTCCAACCGATTTAGCATACTCAACACACCATTGCGGAATTTGCGTCGTCTTCCCAGACCCAGTCTCACCAACCAAAACAATACATTGATGCTCGTTGAGTAACCTCATAAAATCGTTGCGATACTCAAAAACGGGGAGGGTGATTCGTTTCCGGAAAAGTTCATGATAACGAGGAGTGAATGGACCCCCTGTAAGTGGATTCATCCCAGCGTTGACACTAGCCGCTGGAATCACCGCAGTACTTATTCCACGTTCCTCCCTAAATACAGATTTTTATTAGAAAAATTCGTTAAAAAAAGTGAGGTTAGAAATGAAGTGACGTTTAAATAACGTTTAAAACGTACCGTTTTTTCTTTATGAACGGGTCTATCGTTTCTATTCGACGTTTAGACATTGGCGTTGTGGCTGTTTTAAGTTAATTTTGATTGATATATTTCGATTTTTTTCGTTAATTTGATGATGTTTTTTTAACCACGACGGAGTTTATTATCACAACACTGTCAAAAAACAGGACGGATGTGGGTATAGTAGGAAACTAAATTTATCGACATTGATTTTTAGGTTTTACGTTTTTTTAATTGATTTTGTTAATAAATCGGTTTATTTGTGAGTTGAATTAATATTAATTTTTGTAATAATGAATAATTGTAGTCGATAAAAATAAATTTTAACGAAAATGGGTTAGGCAACCAATTTTGCACCACTAAAAAATTGGTGGTGTAATTAAATAATTTTAATTATAATCTTATTAATTCCTTTATTAATAGATGTTTCTTATCTATTTTTTATGATCTAGTCGATTTTATCAGTATTGCTGAATAAATATTGTTTTATTTATCAACAATTTAAGTACCATTTAAGCCATATTTAAATGATTCTGGATAATGTAATATTTTCGGATGAATATTATCCGATTTTTACGCAGAACTTGTTAGATTCTATTCCGAGGTTATCAACAGGTCCAAAGTTCACCAGTCACACAGGCCAAGTTGTTGCGAGTCAAAATGTTTTGTTTACGTTTTCGTTGCGTTTTGCTGTTTATAGATCTATTGATGGAAAATATCGAATTTGTGCCTTTCTAATCACTATTAAGACCTAAAAAAGATTTAAATAAAATTAATTTAAAGCAAATAAGTAATGCCCTATAATGTGATTAAAAAAGATTTAGCAAACAGTTATAATTGAGTTAAAAAGTGTTAAATTAAATAAAAATGAGTCGTGTGAAAGGAAGCCGTGTGCAAATAAATACTAGGAACGAATCACAAATAACAGTTTATGCCTTAGTTGGACTTTTTACAGTCGTGTGCAAATGTTGTTTCGATATGATAGCGCGAAACCGTGTGCAGTCGAAAAACCTAGAAGATAATTTTTATAATGACTCAATAATTTTATGATTTTTAGAGATTCTTTTTGATTGTTTAATTTTTTGTTCTATTTGTTATTGATTTTATACAAAATAATAAGATATTCATCCAATAATAATCGAAAATGTCACATAAATGACCGATTAGTGGGTAATCTATGAGTGATTTTTGAATTAAGAAACGATTAAAAACATCTCATCTACCAAGATAATCCGTACGTGACCGTTTATTAATCCATTTTTAATTTTTTTTTGAAAAGTTCCAAGTCCATGTTAACAATGTATCGAATCTGTTTGAGTCTTGTTTGTTAAAACAAAAAAAACTAATAATGAATCTACGTGAATGTGATAACAATTTATATAGAATGGGTTATTGTATTTTTTTTCATACAATAATATTTATTGGGAAATTCATTATTGTCTAAGTATGTTATTAACTAATCAACAAAATAAACAAACATCTCAAAGATTAAATTGATGATTTAAAAATGACTTTTTTTTTTAATTTTGTGGTTTAGAAAAGAAATTAATAAAAACATTTCTTTGTTGTTATTTCAATTGGAATTTGTTTAGTCATATCAAATTGTAGATAAAAATCCCCATTATGACGATAAATCTCTTGCAAATCGAGTTTAAACACGTTACGTTCTTTTTTGTTGTGATTTTTTTGTGGGTTGACCTTCAATAACAACTCTCAATACGATTATTTCGCTTTAACAAAAGTTTCCTTTAAAATTTGTTATCTTTTCTGTTTATTTCGAGTTATTTTTAAAGACTTTGTTTCTTTATTCGCGTTAAGGATTAAATGGAAAATCCCACCCGCAAATTTAAAAACGACACCGCTTTATATTATTTTAATATTGAAATTAATTATTAACGATTATTTTGAGATTAAATGATGATTACATCAAAATATTATAAAATGCAATCAAATTATTGTTACGAAATAATTTCTATTCGAAAATAACTAATTGACGACGAAATCAACGACGTTTTTGATACGCAAATGAGTGCAACGGTTAAAGTTATTGTGAAATAACTTAACAGGCGTGAATTTTTTGAGAATATGGGTGGGTTTCATCGATTCATTTCATCAATATACATTATTTGGTTTAAATTTATACTTGTCTTAAGCAGTAAAGAGATTGTTAAAGGATAAATTAACATTCGTGTGGTTACTTTATTCCTATAAATAAAGTAAAAACGATATATTAAAAATTAAATTATTTATTTTTAGGTTATGTGAAAACGTCAAAATGTAATAATTAATTTTTTTTATCAATAATAAAATAAAGCTTACTCGCCGGAATATATTTTTTTACAAATTTTTATACGATTCTAAAATAATTTCTTTATTTCCATAAATAAACCCCAATTGATTTTTTAAAAATAAAATTCTAAGTCGACATTTATAGGTTATGTGAAAACGTCAAATTTAATTATTAATTTTTCTTTAATAATAAAGTAGAACATACCTACTCCCCATAATATATTTCCATGTAAATCAAGTTTTATCCTTTACTTTGGTACAAAAATAATTTTCTTATTAATATAATAATAATTTTTTAATGATTAACTTTGAAAACTATATTTCAAGGTTAAGTGGAAACGTCAAAAATTTACAATTAATATTTTTCTTCAATAATAAAATGAAACTTACTCACCGTATTATATTTTTTTACAAATTTTTATTCCATTCTAAAATAATTTCTTTATTTCCATAAATCAACCCGAATTTATTTTTTGAAGATAAAATTCTAAATCGACATTTATAGGTTATGTAAAAACGCCAGATTTAATAATTAATCTTTAATAATAAAGTAGAACGTACTCCTCATATTATATTTCCTTGTAAATCAAGTTTTATCCTTTACTTTGGTACAAAAATAATTTTCTTATTTATATAATAATTTTTTAATGATTAACTTTGAAAACTATATTTCAAGGTTAAGTGGAAACGTCAAAAATATACAATTAACATTTTTCTTCAATAATAAAATAAAACTTACTCACCGTAGTATATTTTTTTACAAATTTTTATTCGATTCTAAAATAATTTCTTTATCTCCATAAATAAACCCGAATTTATTTTTCGAAAATAAAATTCTAAATCGACATTTTTAGGTTATGTGACAACGTCAGATTTAATAATTAATCTTTAATAATAAAGTAGAACGTACTCCTCATATTATATTTCCTTGTAAATCAAGATTTATCGTTTACTTTGGTACAAAAATAATTTTCTTATTAATATAATAATATTTTTTTAATGATTAACTTTGAAAACTATATTTCAAGGTTAAGTGGAAACGTCAAAAATTTACAATTAATATTTTTCTTCAATAATAAAATAAAACTTACTCACCGTATTATATTTTTTTACAAATTTTTATACGATTCTAAACCAATTTCTTTATTTCTATAAATCAACCCGAATTGATTTTTTGAAAATAAAATTCTAAATCGACATTTATAGGTTATTTGAAAACGTCAGATTTAATAATTAATCTTTAATAATAAAGTAGAACGTACTCCCCATAATATATTTCTTCGTAAATCAAGTTTTATCCTTTACTTTGGTACAAAAATCATTTTCTTATTATTATAATAATAATTTTTTAAAGATTATTAACTTTGATAATAATATTTTAAGGTTATGTGGAAACGTCAAAAATTTACAATTTTCTTCAATTATACAATAAACGGCCTCATTGTAATATATTTTCTTATTAATGAAGTTTTATGCTTTACTTTGGTGCAAAATTTACTATAAATCAAGCAGAAATGATGTTTTAGATTTAGTTTTTCGACATTTTTAGGTTAGGTTAAAATTCCCAACAATTATAAGTTTTTAGTAAATCGTATTTTAATGATGCATGATTTAGCTATTATTTAACATAAATTGCGATTACTTACTCCGAGTAAATGAAACATCACTTATATGTAGTTTTAATTTACAACTTTTATTTGAGGTTAACCTCAAAGTTTAATTTTATTTTTCACCGATTCATAAATTAAATAAAACCCCAAAGTTTTTAAATATATCTTGGACTTTTTATTGTTTTAAAACATCCATTTACATTCTTATTTCATCAAAAAATATACAATAACTGATTAATTAATTATCAAAAACATACAAAATGAACAAAAAAAAAGTTAACTTGATATAAACCGGTTTATTATCACATTACACAAAAAGAACTATAATAACGGATAACGGAAACTAATTTTTACTTCCTATTTAAATCTTGAACGAACAAATCTAAGTCTTCAGCACCAATAATATTTATTGTTTTTGTAAATATTCATCGAACAAATACAATCCAAGCGAACTATCGGGCCCATCCAAAATTTTGGTTAAATCGGAAACATATCCAGCTAATTTTCTGATATTGTCCCTTTGTTTATGGGAATAAATGTGTTCGATATGATCGGAAATTTCAGGGTCGTGATATTCCTCGCGTTTACGAGTTGTTTCACGATGAATCCTATGAGCTTCGGTCGCCAATTCCTTTTCAATATCCAAAGCTTTAGCCAAAGCTGGAAGTTCGTAGATATCGTAAGGCATATCCATTGGAATAATATTTTGCGTCCAATCCATATCACCACCACGTTGTGCAATGTATTTAATTAAATCAATCGAAGCCCCCCATTTCTCATCAGAAAGTTCTTGGAATAATTTCTTGAAACCATCACGATTCTTTTCATAATTTGCGTAATGCGTTGATAAAAGGAGATACTCGAAGGAATGGGTTATGTGTTGAGCTGCGTAGTTTCTTAAATCTGGTAAAACCGCAGTGATGGCTCCATAAGTTGCGTTACATTTTGGAGTGGTAATAAAACCTAGAAAAAAGAAATGTCAAATTAATGTTTGAAACGTCAAAAAAAAAAATTGAGGTTATGTTGATTATATTGATTGTTGACGTCATTTTATTAATTAAAACGTAATTTATTGTAAAAAAGGACTCCATATTTACTTTTTTTGTTGTTTGTGGCTTTACAGGCATCGTTGATGTCTTTGTAGCAGGATTCTTCGGCGATGGCCAATGCCGATAGGCAAATAACAGCGAAAATGACAACTTTCATGATCCCTAAACAGAAAAATAATCTGGGTTAAACGTAAATTAAAAGTTTTAAAATGAAACAATAAAACAAAAAGATAAGAAAAATTAATACCAACCTAGCATCTAACTAGCGTAATCAAGAATAACCTCAATCTGCGCATTTGTTTCGTTTAAATACCGCGACGATTAGAATCTGCGCATGTTCTGGAATAAACAAAGGAACGTCGACTCATGATGGCGTGTAAATGGTGGGGGAGGAGTGATGATAAAAGTGAAAATTGAACGAATAGATGCGCAGTTGAAGAGATTTTCGAGTGCTTTTCGTGTCAAAACAGTCTTCTATACCAGTGTGTATAAAGGCTGATAAAAAAATATTATAATCTACGTCGCCATTTTATATTTAAATTCATAATCACGATCGTTCGACGATTTTGTTTCATTTGTTTTTGAGAGTTCGCCGAGAAAACAACTTTTATAAAATCATGAAGGCCATGTACGGTGTTGTTCTGTTATTATGTTCCCTTGGTTACATTTCCGGGGAATTACATTGTAAGTTGATTTAAAAATATAATAATTTTTTTTTTTAATTAAATTTTCTTTTAAGGTCAACATAAAAGGCCAAATATACCAACGGAATGGATTGACATGGTAAATCCGTGCACGAAGAAGATGGCAGAACATGTTAAAGCTGAATTGGGAGCTGCCGTTCAATATTTAGCAATGGGGGCTCATTTTTCTAAAGATACCGTAAATCGTCCGGGTTTGGCAAATTTATTTTTCAATGCAGCAACTGAAGAACGCGATCATGCCATGAAATTTATTGGTTATTTATTGATGAGGGGTGGTCTTACAGAGAAAGTTCGCGATCTTATCAACCAAGTGGTAAATATATATTCAAAATATACTTAATAAGGATGATTGATTATTGGTGATCAATCAAATTTCCATTTGAAACTGTCAAAATGTTCCTTTTAATGTTATCTTGATGGTTATTGATCACTTTGTTTATTGACATAATCTCTAATTTTTTGCAATTTCAATTAAAATTATTATTTTAAATTATTTTCAGATTGTTCCTGAGATTAAACAATGGGATAATGGAATTTCAGCTCTCCGCGATGCTTTAAAACTTGAAGCCAAAGTAACCAAGAAAATCCGTGATGTAATGATGTCATGCGAAGATAACGACGAATTCAATGACTACCATTTAGTCGATTATCTTACTGGGGAATTCTTGGAAGAACAATACAACGGCCAAAGAGATCTTGCCGGAAAGATTTCCACCTTGGACAAGATGATGGACAAACACGGAGCTCTTGGAGAGTTCTTGTTTGATAAGAAACTTCTTGGTTAAAAAGACTTTTAAACAACTTTCGTTTTCTTTAATAAATATTTCTTGTTTCAATTTATTTCTGTATAATGCAATTTTTTTTTATAGTTATGTTCGAGTTTTTCAATCAATTTTCTTTTTTCTTTAAAATAATTATACTGTGATGGCTGTTTAAGGATTAATTACAGAAATATCAATGTAAAGGTTAATTAAGAACAATTAAAGTTTTAAGAAAGTCAATGAAATAACTATATAGATAGATATTTTAAGTACATTTAAATAGTTTGTATATTTCCAATGTTTTTTGTTCTTTTTACCAAATAAATAGAGTACATGATTATAAAAAGAAATTTTATTAACTTTTATTTCTTTGTAATGAACTAAATAGGGGAAACTATCCAGTTCTAAGCAACCACCTGTATTGTACCACAATTTGAACGTATCTATTAGGAATTCTAATGTCTGAATAAACAATTATAATTAATTTTTAAAAGTGAACTTAACCTCACTTTATTTGTTGACGTAATAGATAGTACTTGTTTATAGTTTTTGGTTTCTTTACCAAATAAATAGAGTATATAATGATAAAGAATATCGATCAACTATTATTCATGTCTGATTTAAGTAATATAGCCTTTATCAAAATTTTTATGTACAGGTGGTTCAAATTCGATGTCCGAATAGGCTATCTCGGAAACTATAAGAGTTAGAAAAAAAGTAGCTTACATGTCATGATGTCGTTTTTCGAGAAACTGCTAATGCCAAAAACCTCAAAGCGCTATCGTCTTTTGTTTTTCCCCTAGGGGCCAAAATTGAAAATATCGTAAAACCAGCAAGTGCAATTATCTTAGTTATTATTAATGGTGGAGTATTATAACTAAGACATTATACGGACACTTTTTTACAAAGAATTTGAACGTAATGAAAAAAAAATTTTTGGGTTTTAGATTTTGAGATATAACAATTTTCGTTTTTTTAAATGGAAACAACCACTGATTATACGTTTATTAAATTCGTTATTTTTTTCTGATTACAAAAATGTGGGGTTAGATAGGTCTATTTCTTATTGTTTTAGAATAAAGCCTAAAATAAACTTTTTTTTAATGTCGTCAAAAAAAGTAAATTTACAGTTTCCTGTAAATTACGGTACTATAACTAAAACTTATTCTACTAAAAATTTACTTTATTTTCTAATATGTAACATTCTAACATGTTAAACTTTTCGTAATTTTCGTAATCCATGTTAAAAAACACGATTTTTAAATTGACACTTCAGAAAATTTTTGAATACAAACAAATGTTGCAAAAAAATATATGAGCGCCATCTATCAATAATATATTAAGTCATTTAATAATAATATTAAATATTAATAAAAAATGTGAAATAATGCAATCTATTTCAATTTTGGTGTAAAGCAAATATAAATTAAATAGTCCAACAAATGTATTGGTTTCAAATATCAGAAATATGTTTTTTTAATTTTTAGTTGTAATTTACAGGAAACTGTAAATTTAATTTCTTTGACGACACTAAAAAAAAAGTTTATTTTTAACTTTATTCTAAAACAATAAGAAATAGACCTGTCAAACTTTATATTTTTGTAATCAAAAAAACATAACGAATAATAAACGAATAATCAGTGGTTGTTTCCATTTAAAAAAACGAAAATTGTCATGCTATCTTAAAATCGAAAATCGAAAATTTTTTTTGACTACGTCATGAAATTCTCTGTGAAAAAGTGTGCATATAATGTCTTAGTTATAATACTCCACCTATAATAATAACCAAGATAATCGCACTTGTTGGTTTTTCAGTTTTGGCCTCTAGGGGAAAAACAAAAGACGATAGCGCTGTGAGGTTTTCGGCATTAGCAGTTTCTCGAAAAACGAGATCATGACATGTAAGCTACTTTTTTTCTAACTCTTATAGTTTCCGAGTTAGCCTATTCGGACATCGAATTTGAACCATCCTGTACATGATCTGTCACGACGAGCTGAGTCTATATACAGGCATCCACGACGACCGTCCATTAGAATTTTACAGGGTTCTGGCCAAAAGTATGGCATAATTAACCTGAGTGAATAATAGCTCATTATATGCGAGTAGAATACTGTACTTTGTCCACGACTATTGAAATTGATTCCATAAATTTATTTTTTAAATAAATTTTTGAATAAAGGTTAAACGTCAATGTGACACAAATTCAATGTTACTAACTGTAACCAACTTCACAACAATTTGTCAAAATTAAATGTCAGTTTTATAAAACGACGTTTTCTTTAGGAAAATTAATTAATTTATGCTTAAATCATACGAAAAAAGGTATTTGTTTAGGTTTTTTTAATGTCAAACATTTAGAAACTCCTAAAAAATTGAATTAAATTGACGTTTTTTGAACTTTTAATGTTTCAAATAATTATTATTAGTCTGGTCAAGATGGCTACCCGTGGATAATGATTATTATTCACCGCTATTATTCACTCCGTGAAAAATGTCTACCATTTTGTTTTAGAAAACTCATTCATAAAGTATATATTATAAGGTAGTCGTGGACAAACACTCTTTTTCTATTTGCCTTTATTTTGTTGTGATGTAAATTGCCTAGATTGCCAAAAGATATTTCTAGGAGAATTTGTAGGAGAATTTGGGACTAATTGTATGTCGAAATCCCCCCGTAAGATGGCATTAGGTCTATACTGAAATAATTTAATTAAACTAACAATTTTATTATTAATAGTGGGAATGATGAGAGACAGCAATAACAATTATTGCCAGTATCATTCTTTTAATTTAAAAAGTATAGATTCCAATTCGTGTTATATTTTTAAATTTGTCGCTAACTTCAACTTTTAAAAAGTCGGATCTTAATCACCATGGTAACCGAGTCAAGTTGGATAACCTAACAATAATAAAACCGTAAACCGTTAATTTCGCTTTATATTTTAATATTTTTTTAATTTTATTTTATCTTTTTTTTATATTTTTGTATATTGCTTTTTAAGTGAAATACACTGTATAAATAAAAACATAGAAATACGCCACAGCAAGGCCTTTGCGAGGGGATACGTCATAACAATAACGTTCATATGGAGTTGGATGACCTCATATATATACTATCTTTATACTATATATACTATCTATATACTAAGATAGTATATATGTAGATAACCTTATACAGTATGTTTACTTAACGGACCTTGGGGTTATATCACCAGTGCCGCCATCTATTATTACAAACCTGATTTTGTATAAAAAGTTTATTTATTGAATGAAATTAATTATTTAAGTTATTTAAAATTAATCATCGACTACTTTTTTTAATCTTTAAATTAAAATAAATATTTACGAATTTGATTACGTTTAACGTAATTTTTTTTTAAAGTTGCTACCCTAAAATTTGATTGTAAACAGCTGATTGTGACGTTTGTTGAAGGTATTTATAAAGACAAATAATAATTGATACTTTGCATTATTTAATGATATTGACATTGAATTTGATTACGTAACAATAAACGTATTGTTATTACTCTATATTATATATTTCTTTATTACAATTAATTTTACAATGTTGTGAAACAATTATTGGGTCAATTTACCTTATAAATTACCAAAAGCTCTCTATTTCGTGATCAGTACATTTTACGCCTCGTTTTGAACCGAATAACTTTATTCTTTTTATTTAGTTATGGCTAATTTATTAAAATCATTAACCATAAGAAATGCGCAAAACATTCGATCGATTTTTTTGTCATCGGTGCGCTCAATCAACCCCAATTTGCACAAAGTGAACAATTTCGAAAAGAAGATGTTGGTGTGGACGAAAAAATTTAAAACGGTTGAAGAAGTCCCTAATTTACTCCCGTAAGTATTAATTATTTTTTAATTTAATAATCTTTTGGTTGTAAAATTAATAATTTTAGTTCTGAAATGGTGGATAAAGCAAGAAATCGTATCCGTATCCGTGTAGCAAATTATATGATGGCCGCTACGTTAATTGCTTGCGTTGTAGTTGCATTTTCGGGGCGAAGACTCAGGGATCAAGGTGATAGCTTAACAAAAAGAAATCTCGAGTGGCATGCAAAAATGAACGAAGAATTTAAGAAGAGGGAAGAGGAGGAACTGAAAAGACAACAACAGAATAATTAATAAAATAAATTTTAACCTTTTTCCTTTGATTATTTAGCCCATTTTTAAAAGAAATGAATAAAGATTTAATTTAAATTTTTTTTACATAACCTATTAAAAAAAGTAATACAATTAAATGTCATTGTTAACATAACCTAGACGTGTTCTTAAAAGTTTACTTTTAAAAGGTTTCTCGTAAATCATTTAAAGAATATCCAAACTTTTAGTGTTTTTACACGCGTTTTTGCGTAGCTAGGTAACAAACATTTATATTTCTTGTAAGAAACATTTATCAACAAAAAAATCTTAATCAAAAACATAACCTAATTCACACAATCATCAAATTTACTTTCTGTAAGTGTTCACTTTAATTTAATGTTTATTGATAAAAGAAATAACGTTAAATTTAATCCTTAGGATGCCAAATAAAAAATCCAAAAAAAACAAGAAGTCAATCTCGACGAAATCTACCAAACCAACACAACAAGAAGAAATGGCGATCATTATCAACGGTGAAGACGATAATAATTTACAACCAACCCCTCTAACCGCTTTTAACGTCCCCGAAAAAATTATTTTAGTTATCGATCGTGCGTGCGATGAAGTATTTAGTTACTTTGAATTAAACAATGGTACAAAATATCGCCCCTTGCAGATGTTAAAGAACGCATTCACCATTTTCGTGCACAACAAGAACTTTATAAATAAAAAACACGAATTTGCTTTGATGGTGTTAAATGAGAGTGATGTTTCTTGGGTGTTGGACTTCACAAGCGATATTCAAAAAGTGTCCGAGGCGATTGATAACTTGGAAGAATGTGAAACGGAGGATATTTTTGATTTAAATTCCCTTTTTAATGTTATTGACGAGAAAGTTCAATATCCAACACTGCTTTCGGATGATTTGGTCATCCCACCACAATTTATTGTTAGAGTAGTTTTAAGTTATGCCAGATCGTTTACCATGCCAAGTTTTACTCGCACAGAAAGAGTTAATGAAATGTTAAATTGGCCTTATTTTTTTATTGATGTTGTTATGACGCATGAAATTCCCGATACTAGTAATAAATGCGAACTTATTTTCAAGAAATTAGAAGGTTTAAATATTGATGGAAAAGGTTATTTGTATTACGTTGATAGAAATCCATCTAAATTGTATTACTCTATGGGAAAAATATGCGGACATCCTTATCAAAGGTCATTACAAAAAACTAACTTATAAACAAAATGAATTTTATTTGGTACAAATAAATTAAACTAAGAAAAAAACTACACAATTTTATTTTTTAGATAAAGCTTCTTGATCATCCAACTTCATCATGTTTGCCTTATCATCAATTGTAATTTCATTTTCAGTTGAAGTTTCATCACGTTAATGCAGTTTTTGTTATAAATTTTCTGTATTTAAATTTTCATCAAAGAAATTCCTCATTTTCATTGTAAGGCGAATTTTCAGTTAAAAATGAAGGTTTCGTTAAAGTTTCCTGCATAATTGAAATGGTACTCTTAATTCCATCATTTAAATTCATCATTTTCGATTCATCAATATTTCGAAATAAAGTTTTTATTAAAAATGTATGTTTCAATGAAGTTTCTTTCGAAAAAGGTGAAGATCCATCGTTTTCATTCTCCCCTTCAGCTTTATTTTCATTATAATTCGAAGCTTTCGTTAAAGTTTCTTCTCCAATTGAAGTAGTACTCGCTAACTTCATCGTCTAAAATCGAAGTTTGCGATTTATCACCATATTTAATTGAAGTTTTGGTCAAAAATAAAGGTGTTGATGAAGTTACTTTTTCAGTTGTGGTTGTACTTCCATTTTCATCGAATAATAATGGTGAAGATTCATCCTTTTTCAAGTTATAATTATTATAATTCGAAGTTTTCATTAAAGTTTCTTCTCTAATTGAACCATCTTTAATTGAAGTTTTGTTCAAAAATAAAGGTGTTGAAGAAGTTACTTTTTCAGTTGTGGTTGTACTTCTATTTTCATCGAATAAATTCTTCGTTACCGTTTCATTTTCATTGTAAAATGAGTTTTTGCTTAAAATGGTGAAGATTCACCCTTTTCAGTCATTAATTCAGCTTTATTTTCAATATAAATCGAAGTTTTCGTTAAAAATTTGCTACTACTTGATAATTGAAGTAGTACTCCTAATTTCATCATCTAAACAGCTCTGTGAACCTGGAACCCGAGTTTACGATATTTTAGTTTTATTAGTACCATTCGATAGAGAATTGTTTGTACCACCTTTAATTTCGTTTTTTCCCCATTTTTTGTTATTCTAATTTTATTAATACCATTCGGTAGGGAATCGTTTGTATCTAACGTTTGTATTTAAAGAGAAAATCTTGCGAAAAATTGATACAACCGGTCATTTTGACCGGTTGGTAGTTCTAGTGTTAAGTAAACCCCAAGGTGCCTTGAAACACCTTATTTATTATTATTGTAACAATCGCCGCCAAAATATTTTAGTTGTCAATTGATTGTTTAGTAAACAGTTATCACCTAGATAAAATGTCGGTAAAAATTGTGGTTTTTAATTAATTTTTTCTTTTATACTTTTTTTAATATATTTCGAAAATTTATCATAGAATCTATTGTTAGTGGTAATTAGAACAAACATTTGAAAAATTGCCGGAACCCCATTTTTTGTTATTCTAATTTTATTAATACCATTCGGTAGAGAATCGTTTGTATCACTTTCGATTTCGTTTGTACCTGAACCGGTTCCAAAATACAGCGATTGTTTGCTCTTTCAGAATACCGTTGAAAGCGTGTATCTCCGTTATTAATAAAGATATTACAAAACGGTCTATGTTGTTCGAAAGAGAATCGTTTTACCCGTTTGTACCACTTTCGATTTCATTCGTACCTCAGCCGATTCCAAAATACAGCGATTTTTTGATTTTTGCGAATACCACTGAAAGTGTGTATCTCCGTTATTAATACAGATTTCGCAAAACGGTCGATGTGGCTCGAGAGTGAATCGTTTGTACTTCTTTGCACCGCTTTCGTTTTTGGCATTTTTTTTCTTCTGCACTTTGCGTAACCCAAAAACTTACGTAAAACATTTTCGTTGTACAAATGCGCGGGAACTTTATCTTCAAAATACATAAATTAATTAGCTTTCTGTCTACACCAAGCATAGGTTGACTGAGCAGTAACATCTTTTGCTAGTCGTTGTCTGAGTACACCTCGTAATTGACGCTTTTTT
Source organism: Onthophagus taurus (assembly GCF_036711975.1). Lineage (NCBI taxonomy): Eukaryota > Metazoa > Arthropoda > Insecta > Coleoptera > Scarabaeidae > Onthophagus > Onthophagus taurus. Next base: position 1,519,698 of record NC_091968.1, on the reverse strand, counting down.
TATGCTCAATATTTTTTATATCACTTGTTGAAATTTGCAGAGTGATATAAGTATTCATTTGTTGTTGGTTTGTCTGGCGTACATTAATTCCTACACCACCCATTCGATACATAAACCTGGATTTAAGTTAACTTTTGGATCTTTGAAAGCATAGCAACATATGTCCAGCCTTGTCTTAATATATTATACGTCCTACCCTTATAAATTCTACTAACAGGTCGAATACTCTTCCAATCGTCGCCTGAAGTAGTAATTGTTGTTCTAAGAGACACTAACGCGTCTCGGGATATATTCATCGACCAATTTGAACCACCGCACCGGTACTATTCATTTCGGAATTTGATATATCGGAAGTTGATGTATTGGCTTTTTGATTAACATTATGAAATTTTCGTAGCATGTCTTGTATTTCGGGATCATTTCGAGAGATGTACAAATACATGTGTTTAGCTGATATTTTGTTATCCATTTTTATAACTGCCTCATTCTAAACATTATATGCTAACGATTTTAATTTTCCGGCGTTATCAAAAAACATTAGCTTTTTTATCGAATTAAAAATCATTTCAACAGAAAATTTAGCTACACGCGGCATTTGAAACTTCTTCCGACACCCGACCTGAAACCCAAAATTAATCAACAAAGTGTTTAATCAAACAGTATAATAAAAAAGACGAAAGTGGAATAAAAAATACGAGAGTAAAATAAAAAAGAATAATATTCAGATAAAGACTTGTTTGCAAAGAAGTATTATAAATACGACCTATCATAGCACATCTAAGAATTAACTTTAATAACGTTTCACAGCGAAGATTATCGACGGAGGTGATATAATGACGAATCTGACAAAAAGTGAAAAGCAAAGCGAAAATACCTGGTAGTATATTAATAGGATAAAAAAGAATAAGTCCACGATGATTTTTTATTATTTTTCTAATTTCTGTACAACAATGTTTCGCTTTTTCTAAAAGCGTCTTCAGGTACGACTAGAATAATATGGAAGATAGTTATTACTAGTTGACGGGTTTTTTGTTGGTGATATAAAATTAAAAATTATAAAAAGATCTTACCGTCAAAAACTAAGAATGATGAACACGTAAAAAAATTTCTCTTACAAAAACTACGACGGACCGATGATTAAAAATATAATTTTGGATTAAAGAATTAAGTGAAGTTTTTGAAAACGGCGTGGGTTTACCATGTCAGGTTAAAAACTCCAACGTCGGGTGATAAGTTAAAAAATGTTTTTTGAAATGCTGAAGGCAGGCGTAAAAAACTGTAAAAGCTGAAGGCGTGTTATAAAAAAGGGAAGTATATTGTCTTGTGCACAAGACGTGTTTGTGTGGGTAAGTCTAGTCGATATAAATCATCAAAACATTAAACGGTACATACCAGGCCACACCGGCTAGAGTTGAGAACGGTTACGACCCAAACGTCAATTTAGTCTTATGTACTTGAAAAGTATGGGAACCACCGAGACCGAGACCCGGGGCATCCCCTAATATTAAAAAAAAAAGCTGTGTTTTGGAAACTGTTGGAGCATAAACGATATCGAAGGCGGTACAAACGATTCTCCATCGACCGTTTTGCAATATCTGTATTAATAACGGAGATACACACTTTCAGCGATATTCTGATAAATCAAAAAATCGCTGTATTTTGGAATCGGATGAGGTACAAACGAAATCGAAAGTGGTACAAACGGGTAAAAACGATTCTCTTTCGAACTCCATAGACCGTTTTGTGATATCTATATTAATAACGGAGACACACGCTTTCAGCGGTATTCTGAAAAAGTAAAAAATCGCTGTATTTTGGAACCGTAAAATGAGTTCATCAATAAATGATTGATATTTGCAACTTATCAGCCTATTTAATTGAAGTGTTGATTAAAAATAGAGGTGTTGGAGAAATTTCATCGAATAAATTCTTCGTTTCCGTTTCATTTGAGTGAATTTTCGGTTAAAAATGATTAAAGTTTCATCATGTTTTCGAAGTTGAATTTTACTTTTATTTGATGTTTCATCCATTTAAGTTGTTACTTCGTATTCATCTTTATTTTGAATCAAAGTTTCGGTTATAAATTGAGTTTGTTGTGTTGTTGAAGGTTTTTCTAATAAAGTTTTTTGGGTTGATAAAGTTTCAACTATTAATTGAGTTGTATTTTCAACATTATCAATTAAATCGATCATTTCGACTTTATCCACTGATTTAAGAGACTTTTCTGTTATAAATTGAGGTTTCATAAAATCATGAAATCCCCAATACTAATAATAAATGCGAATTTATTTTCAAGACATTGCAAGGTTTAAATATTGATGCAAAAATATGTGGACATCTTTATCAAAGTCCCTTACAAAAAGAACTAATTTATAAACAAAATGAATTGTGTTTGGTACAAATAAACTAAGAAAAAAATTACACATTCTTATTTTTTAAATCATTTTATTGTCAAAAAACCTAATTTTCCACTTTATTTAAGAGGAATAAATCGCGAGCTGTGAGTAGCACCAATACCTGGCCTACCGTGCTTAACAGGTTTGTATGTTAAAGAAAATTCCCCAAGATAATGTCCAATCATCTCAGGCTTAATTTCAACTTGATTAAAAGTCTTTCCGTTGTAAACACCAACAATTGACCCAACCATTTCCGGGACGATAATCATATTACGAAGATGCGTTTTCACAATTTCCGGTTTTTCATTTGGTGGGGCTTCTTTTTTAGCTTTACGGAGTTTCTTCACCAAAGCCATTGGTTTGCGTTTTAAACCCCTGTTAAAACGCCTACGTGCCCTCGCATGCATAAGTTCCATCAATTGCTCATTTGGCATATCGAGAAGTTGATCCAAATCGACTCCGCGGAAGGTAAACTTCCTGAAAGTCCTCTTTTTCTTGGGCTCTTCAGCCTGATTAAAAAAATTGAGGTTAGGTCACATTTGACGTCAAAATTTTTAATGATTATTTTATGAAATAATTGTTTATGGGGGTTTAATAGTACTTACTTTATCTGCCATTATGGTTTTTATTAATCGATGGTGTTGGAAAACCAAAGAAATCTATAGATTTAAAATCTACAAATGTCACAAACACTACGGTTTGTTGAGAAAGGAAGTTAGCTGTAATAATAACCAAGGGTACCAACATCAATTTAAATCAAGTCGTTTTCCAAATGCGATTTTTATTTTGTATTAATTAGATCTTTTAATTAATTCATTAAAGTATTTATTAAATAAAATTATTAAGTTTTATTTTCATTTTAATGTTTACTAATATAAGTGTTACCTAAGTTTAGTGATTTCATTGTTGTTACGTTTTTACTGATTTGTTTGGATCTGTTAGGTTATGTTAATAGTTTGCCAACAAATAAAGCATTCCCGGTCGATTATTCTTGAAATTACATCCAATCTAAGCGTTTCTTAACGAAAAATGGCTGGGAGACGACGACCCCATGAAGATGACGACGGCTACGGTAAGATAATCATTTTAAAATAACTCCCCCAACAAAATTTCTCAACATAACCTTATCCTTAATTTAATAGTTTTTGATACTGATTTCGTTTTAACTAATAGATCGAGCATATAGAAAGCGAAGGAAAGTGTCTGAAAATCAAGAAATTGAAGACCGTTTGGAAAGTTTAATTCTCCGTGTTGGTGAAAAAAGTAGTTCATCTTTAGAATCAAATTTAGAGGGTTTAGCTAGCGTTTTAGAAGCTGATTTGGGGACGTTTCGCCAAAAAATTTTAAGAATTCTAACTGATTGCGCGATTCGTATGCCAGAAAAATGTACGATTTATACAACGTTAGTTGGGTTATTAAACGCAAAAAATTATAATTTTGGAGGAGAATTCGTTGAGTTTATGGTACGCACTTTTAAAGATAGTTTAAAAGCTTGTAAATGGGATGGGGCTCGTTACGCTTTAAGATTCTTAGCGGATTTGGTGAATTGTCATGTTTTATCAGCAAATTCTTTATTACAACTGTTAGATAATATGATAGATGCTGCAAATGAAGATAATGTACCTCAAGTTCGACGTGATTGGTATGTTTTTGCGATATTAAGCACATTACCTTGGGTTGGAAGAGAATTATACGAGAAAAAAGAAAGTGCTTTAGAACGCCTATTAGTTCAGATTGAAGTTTTTTTGAATAAACGCACCAAAAAACATCATGCAGCCCTCAAAGTTTGGACAGCTGATGTTCCCCATCCACAAGAAGAGTACTTAGATTGCTTATGGTCGCAAATACGGAAATTAAGGGCTGATAATTGGGCTGAAAAACATATTCCTCGACCGTATTTAGCATTTGATTCAATATTATGTGAAGCCCTTCAACATAGTTTACCAGCAATTTTACCCCCACCTCATCATGAATCTTACACTTACCCAATGCCGTGGGTTGTGTTTCGTATGTTCGATTACACCGATTGCCCAGAAGGCCCCATTTTGCCCGGAGCACACTCAATCGAACGATTTTTAATTGAAGAGCACCTTCATTCAATCATTGAAATGTACCATTTAGAACGCAAAGAATGCGCAGCTCATCTCTTAA